>NC_069500.1:34097146-34202146 GCF_027579735.1 Bombina bombina | reverse complement strand
TTTCGTTTCAACAAAGAACAAAAGCCTGATCCTTCGTCCTCAGGAGCAGTTTCAGTTTGGAAACCATCTCCAGTCTGGAATAAATCCAAGCCTGCTAGAAAGGCAAAGCCTGCTTCTAAGTTCACATGAAGGTACGGCCCTCATTCCAGTTCAGCTGGTAGGGGGCAGGTTACGTTTTTTCAAAGAAATTTGGATCAATTCTGTTCACAATCTTTGGATTCAGAACATTGTTTCAGAAGGGTACAGAATTGGTTTCAAGATGAGACCTCCTGCAAAGAGATTTTTTCTTTCCCATGTCCCAGTAAATCCAGTGAAAGCTCAAGCATTTCTGAATTGTGTTTCAGATCTAGAGTTGGCTGGAGTAATTATGCCAGTTCCAGTTCCGGAACAGGGGATGGGGTTTTATTCAAATCTCTTCATTGTACCAAAGAAGGAGAATTCCTTCAGACCAGTTCTGGATCTAAAATTATTGAATCGTTATGTAAGGATACCAACGTTCAAGATGGTAACTGTAAGGACTATATTGCCTTTTGTTCAGCAAGGGAATTATATGTCCACAATAGATTTACAGGATGCATATCTGCATATTCCGATTCATCCAGATCATTATCAGTTCCTGAGATTCTCTTTTCTAGACAAGCATTACCAATTTGTGGCTCTACCGTTTGGCCTTGCTACAGCTCCAAGAATTTTCACAAAGATTCTCGGTGCCCTTCTGTCTGTAATCAGAGAACAGGGTATTGTGGTATTTCCTTATTTGGACGATATCTTGGTACTTGCTCAGTCTTTACATTTAGCAGAGTCTCATACGAATCGACTTGTGTTGTTTCTTCAAGATCATGGTTGGAGGATCAATTTACCAAAAAGTTCTTTGATTCCTCAAACAAGGGTAACCTTTCTGGGTTTTCAGATAGATTCAGTGTCCATGACTCTGTCTTTAACAGACAAGAGACGTCTAAAATTGATTACAGCTTGTCGAAACCTTCAGTCTCAATCATTCCCTTCGGTAGCCTTATGCATGGAAATTCTAGGTCTTATGACTGCTGCATCGGACGCGATCCCCTTTGCTCGTTTTCACATGCGACCTCTTCAGCTCTGTATGCTGAACCAATGGTGCAGGGATTACACGAAGATATATCAATTAATATCTTTAAAACCGATTGTTCGACACTCTCTAACGTGGTGGACAGATCACCTTTGTTTAATTCAGGGGGCTTCTTTTGTTCTTCCGACCTGGACTGTAATTTCAACAGATGGAAGTCTCACAGGTTGGGGAGCTGTGTGGGGATCTCTGACGGCACAAGGAGTTTGGGAATCTCAGGAGGTGAGATTACCGATCAATATCTTGGAACTCCGTGCAGTTTTCAGAGCTCTTCAGTTTTGGCCTCTTCTGAAGAGAGAATCGTTCATTTGTTTTCAGACAGACAATGTCACAACTGTGGCATACATCAATCATCAAGGAGGGACTCACAGTCCTCTGGCTATGAAAGAAGTATCTCGAATTTTGGTTTGGGCGGAATCCAGCTCCTGTCTAATCTCTGCGGTTCATATCCCAGGTGTAGACAATTGGGAAGCGGATTATCTCAGTCGCCAAACGTTGCATCCGGGCGAATGGTCTCTTCACCCAGAGGTATTTCTTCAGATTGTTCAAATGTGGGGGCTCCCAGAGATAGATCTGATGGCCTCTCATCTAAACAAGAAACTTCCCAGGTATCTGTCCAGATCCCGGGATCCTCAGGCGGAGGCAGTGGATGCATTATCACTTCCTTGGAAGTATCATCCTGCCTATATCTTTCCGCCTCTAGTTCTTCTTCCAAGAGTAATCTCCAAGATTCTGAGGGAATGCTCGTTTGTTCTGCTAATAGCTCCGGCATGGCCTCACAGGTTTTGGTATGCGGATCTTGTCCGGATGGCATCTTGCCAACCATGGACTCTTCCGTTAAGACCAGACCTTCTGTCACAAGGTCCTTTTTTCCATCCGGATCTGAAATCCTTAAATTTAAAGGTATGGAGATTGAACGCTTGATTCTTGGTCAAAGAGGTTTCTCTGACTCCGTGATTAATACTATGTTACAGGCTCGTAAATCTGTATCTCGAGAGATATATTATAGAGTCTGGAAGACTTATATTTCTTGGTGTCTTTCTCATCATTTTTCTTGGCATTCTTTTAGAATACCGAGAATTTTACAGTTTCTTCAGGATGGTTTAGATAAGGGTTTGTCCGCAAGTTCTTTGAAAGGACAAATCTCCGCTCTTTCTGTTCTTTTTCACAGAAAGATTGCTATTCTTCCTGATATTCATTGTTTTGTACAAGCTTTGGTTCGTATAAAACCTGTCATTAAGTCAATTTCTCCTCCTTGGAGTTTGAATTTGGTTCTGGGAGCTCTTCAAGCTCCTCCGTTTGAACCTATGCATTCATTGGACATTAAATTACTTTCTTGGAAAGTTTTGTTCCTTTTGGCCATCTCTTCTGCTAGAAGAGTTTCTGAATTATCTGCTCTTTCTTGTGAGTCTCCTTTTCTGATTTTTCATCAGGATAAGGCGGTGTTGCGAACTTCTTTTGAATTTTTACCTAAAGTTGTGAATTCCAACAACATTAGTAGAGAAATTGTGGTTCCTTCATTATGTCCTAATCCTAAGAATTCTAAGGAGAAATCATTGCATTCTTTGGATGTTGTTAGAGCTTTGAAATATTATGTTGAAGCTACGAAATCTTTCCGTAAGACTTCTAGTCTATTTGTTATCTTTTCCGGTTCTAGGAAAGGCCAGAAAGCTTCTGCCATTTCTTTGGCATCTTGGTTGAAATCTTTAATTCATCTTGCCTATGTTGAGTCGGGTAAAATTCCGCCTCAGAGAATTACAGCTCATTCTACTAGGTCAGTATCTACTTCCTGGGCGTTTAGGAATGAAGCTTCGGTTGACCAGATCTGCAAAGCAGCAACTTGGTCCTCTTTGCATACTTTTACTAAATTCTACCATTTTGATGTATTTTCTTCTTCTGAAGCAGTTTTTGGTAGAAAAGTTCTTCAGGCAGCGGTTTCAGTTTGAATCTTCTGCTTATGTTTTTTGTTAAACTTTATTTTGGGTGTGGATTATTTTCAGCAGGAATTGGCTGTCTTTATTTTATCCCTCCCTCTCTAGTGACTCTTGTGTGGAAAGATCCACATCTTGGGTAGTCATTATCCCATACGTCACTAGCTCATGGACTCTTGTTAATTACATGAAAGAAAACATAATTTATGTAAGAACTTACCTGATAAATTCATTTCTTTCATATTAACAAGAGTCCATGAGGCCCACCCTTTTTTGTGGTGGTTATGATTTTTTTGTATAAAGCACAATTATTCCAATTCCTTATTTTATATGCTTCGCACTTTTTTTCTTATCACCCCACTTCTTGGCTATTCGTTAAACTGATTTGTGGGTGTGGTGAGGGGTGTATTTATAGGCATTTTAAGGTTTGGGAAACTTTGCCCCTCCTGGTAGGAATGTATATCCCATACGTCACTAGCTCATGGACTCTTGTTAATATGAAAGAAATGAATTTATCAGGTAAGTTCTTACATAAATTATGTTTTATGTGTTTATATGTGAATATAACTATCTGTAAATGTTATATATAGTAGTATACAGTGTATTCACACTGTATATACACATATAAATACATACGTACACACACACATAAATATATATATATATATTTACATACCGTACATATGTATCTCTATGTCAAAGCCCTTTAGAGTCCTTTTTTTTCTTACACCTAGGACCTCATATCTAGGAATAGGTGAATGTTTTACATTTGAAAACGAATTTGAACACATTTATTCGTTCAATTTGATTTCCGAATGTTTGCACAACATTCTAATACAACCATTAAATGTAATATTCAATTCAAATGTTTCTCTTTCACATATTGCATAATTCAGATTGAAATAAAAAAACGGGGATCAATATATTTGTAATACTGTACTATTTTTAATGCTGGATATGAAACACAAATTTTTTCTTTGGTGATTGAGACAAAACGTACAATTTTTTTTAAAAAGTGTCCAATTTACTTCTATTTTCACATTTGCTTAGTTCCCATGATATTCTGTGTTGAAGAGATCACTAGGTTAACATTCTTGCAAAACTGCTGCCATATTGTGCTCCAAAAATGAGCAGCTTACTAAGCTTATGTTCCTGCTTTTCAACAAAAGATACTAAAAGAACAAAGAAAAATTGATAATAGAAGTAAATTAGAAAGTTGTTTAAAATTGCCTGCTCTATCTGAATCGTGAAAGAAAAATGTTGGGTGCCCTATCCCTTTAAATGTAATATTCTAAATAGAGCATTTTGAATCAATATATTTGTATCTATTATGTATCAATTTACTCAATTCCATACCACATGAACTATTGAACTTCTTAATTATATTTGTTAAATCATCAAATGTTACATCATATTTCGTACGTGGATATTCAATCTATATTTGACTGTTCTCTTCAAACAGCACTTACACAGAGCAGCCAGAGCACAGTGCTGTTTGGAGAGAACAGCTTGATGCAGAGCAGCGCTGTAAAGCGAAAGAGCTAACAGTTCTTGCATGTGTCCCATTCTTTCTGCAGACTAGCTCATTTTCTGCTATGACATCTCAGATCACAGCATGTTCTACCTTGGGGATCGCCACTCACAGAGACTGCCCCTTTTATGATTCCACCAGGGCAGCCCCTGCAAGGGTTGGTGAGAAAAAAAAAAACACATCTGAAATTGCATCGGGCCCTGAATCATAAAAATTTAATTTTGAGTTTACTGCCCCTTTAAAGGATTTTGCAGTTTGAGAACAGGTAACTTAGGCACAATTATTTTTTTTAAAAAGCTCCAACAAAGTTACATAATACATCACAAGGATATATTAGATAGATATGGGAAATGACAAAAGGAGAGTGTAATCCACCCTCCGGCAACAACCATAATCAGAAAGGCTCGTACACTTACAAAAAGCGGAATTATTTAAAGTTTGAAATAAAATGAGAGGAAATGATAGATCTATGTGCCTGCTGTCCCTCTAAGAAAGTCATATGTCCCTATCAGCAGAATTTCACTTAGCTCCACACACTGAGCAGCCACACACGCCCTTGAACTGCCCAACAACGAATTGACCACCCAGACACGCCCACCATCCCACCCAGACACGCCCATGAGCTGCCCAACAACAAAATGACCACCCAGACACGCCCACCATCCCACCCAGACACGCCCATGAACTGCCCAACAACAAAATGACCACCCAGACATGACCACCATCCCACCCAGACATGCCCATGAACTGCCCAACAATGAAATGACCACCCAGACACGCCCAGCATCCCACCCAGACACGTCCATGAACTGCCCAACAACCAAATGACCACCCAGACACGCCCACCATCCCACCCAGACACGCCCATGAACTGCCCAACAACGAAATGACCACCCAGACACACCCAACATCCCACCAAGACATGTCCATGAACTGCCCAACAAGAAATGACCACCCAGACACGCCCACCATCCCACCCAGACACGCCCATGAACTGCCCAACAACGAAATGAGCACCCAGACATGCCCACCACCCCACCCAGACACGCCCATGAACTGCCCAACAATTAAATGACCACCCAGACACGACCACCATCCCACCCAGACACGTCCATGAACTGCCCAACAACTAAATGACCCCCAGACACGCCCACCATCCCACCCAGACATGCCCATGAACTGCCCAACAACGAAATGACCACCCAGACATGCCCAGCATCCCACCCAGACACGTCCATGAACTGCCCAACAACCAAATGACCACCCAGACACGCCCACCATCCCACCCAGAAACGCCCATGAACTTCCCAACAACGAAATGACCACCCAGACACACCCAACATCCCACCTAGACATGTCCATGAACTGCCCAACAAGAAATGACCACCCAGACACGCCCACAATCCCACCCAGACACGCCCATGAACTGCCCAACAACGAAATGAGCACCCAGACATGCCCACCACCCCACCCAGACACGCCCATGAACTGCCCAACAATGAAATGACCACCCAGACACGACCACCATCCCACCCAGACACGTCAATGAACTGCCCAACAACTAAATGACCCCCAGACACGCCCACCATCCCACCCAGACACGCCCATGAACTGCCCAACAACGAAATGACCACCCAGACACGACCACCATCCCACCCAGACAACCCACTGACCACCCAGACACACCCACAACCCCACCTACTAATGACCCTTGACCCCACACCTTCCTATACAGCTCCCCCCACAAAATGGTCAACTTCCTGATACCCAGCCAAAAATGTTGGGAGGTTGCCATAGGTTATGGACCCCTCATATTGAAGAGCCTTAAGGAGCACAGAGAGAACAGTATCTGCTTCAGATATACCTTTGCTGTGAGCACCAGTAGCCACAGATTCCCCCTTCTTCCTTCATTGTCTTTTTATTATGCACTTGCTAATTAGACAATTCTACTATATTTAGAAGTCCTTTAAATAAAATATCTCCCAACTTCCCTGCATTGTACAAGAATGTCAAGGGTTGTGAGGTTTGGATTGCTACCCACCTGCATTCTACTGATTTTAAGGGACTGTTTAGGCCACGTCCCACTCTGACCACACCATGTCCATGGGCTATCTGTGATACCGCTCACAAAATACTTCTAACAAGGGGCGCGATTACACATACAGCGCAGGTTTCGGTGCAAGCATGGAAACCCGCGCCGCCCGTAATTTTACCTCGCACATCGGGGTATTACATATGCTGCCCTGTTAGATGCTTAACTGGCGATCTTCTGAAATGTGAGCAAATACACATTTTAGTCATCGCAAGTAACTTACGCCAGTTTTTTGCCCACGGAAAGTGTCAATAAAGAGTAGTTTTATGCAAATTAGGCTAACACTCGTAAAAATGAACAGATTTCAAATAAAAATGTGACACGTAATTACGCTATTCAAAATTCATATAAACCTATGCGCAGCCGCCATTTTTTCAGTGTGTTTGGATTGTTCATTGAGCTACAACACACTACACTGGAGTGGAGGATTAGTCAGAGTAGAGAGAGAGGTGCAAACAGAGGAGTTAGTTGTTGTTTGATTAAGCTTGTACACTTACACATATTTTTACATATTGCACACATATTTTGCATACATGCATATACAAATACACACACTTTTTTTTCTAACATATTTTATTTGATTTTTACAGTGTGATAGGCTGAGTGTTTGGTTGTGATTGAACTGGGAGTGAGTGTGAGTGTGTGTAGTGTGATTTAGTGAGAGGATGGCAGGTGGGAGGTGGGGAGGAGGGGAGAGCAGTGGCAGGGAGAGGAGTATAGGAGAGGACAGGAGGAGCAGTGGGGCCCCTGCCAGGGAGTAAGTGGAGTGGGGAGAGGGAGAGCTTGAAGGGATGATGGGAGGGGAGATGCCCAAGAGCCCCAGAGAGAGTAGCCACACCTAGGAGAGGGACAGAGGGTGCACATGGGGACAGAAGGGGGGAGGAGGGAGAGGATAGGGAGGAACCCACACCAGGGACATCACAGGGAGGAAGCCAACTTCTCATTTGATGAAAATTTTGCCCTTGTCCAGGCCATCATTACAGTGACCTCTTCCGGCAGGAGAAGGGCATAGGCATTGCCCAAAGGAGAAAAATGGCATGGTTGGCAGTAGAGAATGCCATCAACAGTGTGGCCCCGCAGAGGAGGACTGTTGAGGGCCTGAAAAAGCGGTGGAATGACTGCAAGAGGTGGGTCAAAGAAAAGATGGGGCAGGAAGCTATGCACCAGAAGGGAACAGGCAGTGGTCCATCCCTGGATATTGAGTATAACACCTGGCAGGAGATGATACACAGGTCCCTGAGTATCACAGCAGTCAGTGGACTTCCAGGGGCTCGTGTCTCAGGGGCTGCAACCACAGCACATCATGCTGGTGCGTAACATCCCACACACCAGTATTATATGTATTTGAGATATAACATCCTTTAATATTACACATTCATGTACACAATGAGGAGCATGGTATTTGGCCTACTAACAAAATCATCTACAATTATATTTGACCTTACTGCTACTTAACACAATGCAATTCATGATATGAGGTGGAATAGTGCAATACTAACATGTCTCAGAATAACACAGGACACATGTAATAGAGTTTGACATGAGAATCAGTATAGGCCCTAGCATGTATCAATGTATATTGTATGCCCACGTGGACAAATATCTGACTGTACTAATCCCTCTCATCCTTTGACTCCTTCACAGAACCTCCTGTAATGAGGATACAAACATCCATGCCACCACCACCGGTCTTCAGGCAACAGCAAGAACAGTATGCTCCCAGGCATGAGCATGGTTGGATGGCTTCAGTTGAGGACCCGGGAGTGATGCCACCACCATTGCCATATGACCCCTGGCAAGATTCCTGGCCAGAGGAATATCCTCCCTTTGGCTTTGAGGGGGAGTCAAGACAGCCACAAAGGGTCCATGTATTTACCCCCCCCACAACACAATCTCATGGCAGTCAGGGACTTTACCCACAGACAATGTCACAGGAAGTGCTAATTGGACAGGCTGAGTGGTCACACACTGGTCATCAGTGGGACTATTAACCAACCATGAGAGCTCCACCATCCTCATCAATTGGACGAGCTCCACCATCCTCATCAATTGGACGAGCTCCACCATCCTCATTAATTGGATGAGCTCCACCATCTGCAGATGGAAATATAGCAGAATCTACAGCTGAACCTCAAGCACCATCAGATGTAGCTGACCCTGCCCCACATCAACCAGCAGTTGTAGCTGACCCTGCACCTCAAGCACCAGCAGTTGTAGCTGACCCTGCACCTCAAGCACCAGCAGTTGTAGCTGACCCTGCACCTCAAGCACCATCAGATGTAGCTGACCCTGCCCCACATGAACCAGCAGTTGTAGCTGACCCTGCACCTCAAGCACCAGCAGTTGTAGCTGACCCTGCACCTCAAGCACCAGCTCATAACAAGCACAGAGAGCATACAAAGAGGCCAAGAGAGGTTCTTCAGGAACCATGAAAGGCTCATCAGGAGCCAAGAGAGGAAACAACGTAGCATAGAGCTACAGAGGGACATGGCAGCATCGTTAAGTGCAAGTGTTCATAGTCACAGATTATGAGAATTCTGTCTGATATGCAGATGCAAATGGGCAATAGATGGAGAGAACAAAATCAACACTTGGGTGTGTTGGTTGAGCACTTTACACACCAGCAGGACACTGCCTCCAGCCTATCATCTGTGGCCAGCACACCAGCAGAATCACCAGAATCTTTTCAAACCAGGAGAACAAGGAAATCCACTACAGTCACCTCAGCTCCCTCATCCAAGAAGCCAAAAGAGAAATAAATATTCTTATAGTTCACCATAAATCTTGTCCTCTGTTATTTACCATATACTGTAATTGTTATCCACATCCATGTGAGATGTGTTTTATTACACTAAAACATATAGACCTCTAGTTATGAAGCCGTCTACTTACCTGCATTCGCCGGCCCAATACGCTCGCCTAAGCTCGCCTCACATCACCGCCGCGGACCTGAATACGCTCGCCAAAGTTATCAATAAATCTGTCAAAAAGCCGTGTACCAGGGGGCGGAGCCTGGAGGGACATGGAGTAGGCTGCTTAATTTAGTAGCTCCGTACATACTCAAGACCAAAGGAATGGCAACTCTGTATTACACCATTACTAATTATATTTACAGAGATCCAGTAGTGCTATCAGCATAGGAGCACCTATAGGAACACTCGGATTGGATCTGAAGCACTTTTTACTGAACGTTGTATGCTTTCGGAAAGTGCTGGTGCAGAGTCAGTGTCACCATTTTGATATGACATGCGGTCAGTCAGCTGAAATAAAAGGAGCCCAGGCAAAGCCAGTGTCTATAGAAAATAAAAAATAACTTTGGATGTTAGCGAGCAACTGAGTGAGTACCCCATTATACATTAAAAGCAAAAGGAGATATGGCAATAACCTACGTAAGAGCCGGCTATGTATTTGCACCTTTCCCTGACATGGGGCTCCAAACTACTTGCATTTGAGACACATTTACCTAATCGGAGGGACTGTAATATAGGTCTCAATTAAGCAGTCACGTACAGGGGAAGCTTCTCGTAATACCTAATCCCTAAAGGCAGCAGAATCGTTGTTGGACAACTAGATTTGATTATGGAAAGGCCCACCCCCACCGCGGTGCAGGCCCTATTTTCTGTGTATGAGCAACAGATACTCCGTAGATTTGACTCCCTAATAGATAAACTAGAAACGGAGTACGCAGTGAAGAAGCATACTGAGAGGGCTGTGGAGGGAGAGGCAGTTTCTAGTGTGCACCTTGACGCTACACAGCTGACTGTGAGAGATGATCTTGCTGTGCCTGCTTTCCCCAAGATAGAATGAATGCTGTCTAGTGCTGGGGAGGATAATTTCAGTAGAGCTGAGGGACCTCTTGTCCTGCTAAACCAAAACTCACAAACACCGGTGAAACATGCACGTGTGATCGGAGACCTCCTAACCTATAGAATTAAGATGTCGGGAGCTACTATCATTGATTCATTCCAGGGAGATTTTGCCACCACTCTGGAGGATGTCATGTCCCTATGGTATGTGAAGCATTTGGATTTCTCTGTTGATTCGGAGGGATAACATTGTGTGAAGACTGGTGTAGGCTGAGTGTTCCTACTGAAGCTGTCATTTCTGCAGCAACCGCCAAACTCAGCGAGATGTCTTTGCCCTGTAACTACAATTCTACATGACGACCGTAAGGTCTGAATTTACAGACTCAGCCTTGCGATCACCCTGTTTTGTGGCCTCAGCAATATTAATGTATGTTAGTTAGATGGAGATGGAAGATTCTCTATCCTATTTGACTATTTGGCTACCTTTGGATCTAAATATGTAACTGTTATGTCTCTCTTATTTGCAAAATTACCAATGTTTGCCCCCTTGACTTTTCCTAACTCTATTTCTATTTATAGCTCGTAAAAAGTCTATTCCCCTCATATCATTGCAGCCTGTTACAGAAGCATTAGTTATTTTGTTGTGAAGAGCTTATTTCCCAGCAGCAATGCCTGAACCAGCAAGCCAGCGCCTAAGAAGGGCTCCAAGAAAACCGTAACTTTTGGCGGCAGCGGCGGGATTTTCCTGGATTTCCTAGGAGAGGTACAGAACGGATGGAGAGCGCTTACGAAAAATTGAAGCGTACAACCCTAAAGGATTTACTTGAAAGCAGAGGGGGGTACGCCAGCAACCTGCCGAGGAGAGAGCTGATCGCAGAATTGACCGAACTGGATCAGAGTTTCACAATGGCGGAAACACCGACCACGATTAGTGACGAAAAAACCAGGATTGTTCAGGAAAGGCTCTCATTATACGGGCCGAACCCCTCCATGGAATTGGTACAGCAGTTGATGGCGGAGGCGGACGAGGATATACGAGAGACTCGAGCCCACAAACTCAACCTAGCGAACGCACACCGCAATGCTGAAGCCCCGCAGGTAATCATCCCTGTCGAAAATGCTGGGAGGCCCAAGATACCCTATGCGGCATTTCGACCCTTTCTAGAGAGCGAGACAGGGATTGATGAATATTTGGCGGACTTCGAAAGGCAATGTGCCCTGCACCAGATTCCCAACAGAGAGTGGCCCACGATATTGTCTGGGAAACTATCCGGGCGAGCCCTGGAAGCCTTTCGTACTCTGGGTGCTGAGGAAGTGACACAGTATGAGCTAGTTAAGGAGACACTGTTGCGACGGTACGCTGTAACTCCGGACACGTATCGCCGACAGTTTCGGGGCACGGAAAAGAAGCCTAACGATACCCATATGGAATGGGCGCACCGAATGCGGAGAGCGGCAAATCACTGGCTGAGCGGAAGTAAAGCGGTGACTGGGGAGGAAATTTTACAATTGTTTCTCTTAGAACATTTTTATAATGGCATGGAACAGCAAGGGAAGGAATGGCTGCGAGACAGGCGGCCTTCTACCTTAGAAGAAGCAGCCAAATTGGCCGATGAACATTATGACTCCCGTCTTCACGAACCCATGAACTACTGAGCTCCAGCACGGGTCGAACCCAGAGAGGTTTACCGTGCACCCCCTCGTGCTGAATTCCGAGCCCCGGTGCCCACAGGGCCCGTCCGACACTCAGGACCACCCAATAACAGCTCTGAGCGTCCCAGACCGACTTGCCACCGATGCAAGCAACCAGGGCATTTCATGGCTAGCTGCCCCCTTAATACGCACCAGACACCCAGGAATTACAATTACCCCTCTGGGTCCTATCGTCCGACCCGGGCCCTCTGTGTTAACCAAGAGGCCCCTATGGAGGGATATGTGGGGCCGCTTCACGAGGCAGACCCTGTATATGCTGCCTCAGATAACCGCCAGCACCATCGGCAGAGGGTATGGCTCGAGGGGCGATCTACCGAGGGATTGCGAGACACAGGGGCTACTATCACGCTGGTACAGAGTCATTTGGTGCCAGAGCACAAGCGATCCGGACAGACTGTGGCCGTTAGAGTGGCGGGGGGGATGTGTACAAAATTCCAACAGCTAAAGTGCATCTTGATTGGGGAGCGGGAAAGGGGGCTGTGAACGTGGGCCTAATGGATAATTTACCTGCCGAAGTACTACTGGGCAACGATTTGGGCCCCATGACTTCTGCCTATGCTCCAGTATGCAACAACGAGGCGGACCCAGTGACTACACGGGCCCAAGCCCGGACGGAGCGAGAGCTCTCACCAGTGCGGGAGACACAGGTAAGACCTACCCCGACCTTGCCTGACAGGTTAGGCCCCATACCCTGGGACACCCCAGATGCTTTCGAGGCAGAGTCTAAGACTGACCCGACCTTACAAAAGTACCGGGAACGAGCAGAGACCGGAGGGGACGGGGCAGATAACGAAACATTCTTATGGGAAAAAGGGAAACTATACCGCTGGACAGAGAAAAGGGGACAGCGTAGGCGACAGCTGGTAGTGCCCCACAAATACCGTCAAGAAATCCTCAAAATAGGCCACGACATCCCCTTAGCAGGCCACCTAGCCGTAACCCGTACCCTACACCGCATTACTCACACGTTCTTTTGGCCAGGGGTGCACGCTGACATTAGAACTTACTGTAACACCTGCGGTGTGTGTCAACGAGTAGGAAGGCGAGGCGATCACCCTAAAGCCCAGCTAGTAAATATGCAACTCTGGCAGGTTTGCAAAATTAAGTCCCTCCTGAGCTCCCCATACCACCCCCAGACGAACGGGCTGTGTGAGAGGTTCAATGGGACCCTCAAGCAAATGCTCAAGACGTTCACTCAGGAATACCGAGACTGGGAACGCTTCCTGCCGCACCTCCTATTTGCTTATCGGGAGGTGCCCCAGGAAACGACAGGGTTCTCTCCCTTCGAGTTGCTCTATGGAAGAAAGGTACGGGGACCCCTAAACCTGATCCGGGAGCACTGGGAGGGAGAGATGGAGGCTGACGGTGTCCCCATTGTGCCATACGTGCTGGAACTCAGGAACCGAATGGAGCAATTAGCCAAATCCGTGCGGGCTAATCTCCAGTTGGCCCAGAGAAGACAGAAAGTATGGTACGATCGGGGGGCCCGAAAGAGAATCTTCACCATAGGACAAAAGGTGTTAGTACTTAAGCCGGTGAAGACAGACAAATTGCAGGCGTCCTGGCAGGGTCCCTACCAGATCGTAGAGAAAAGGGGAGACACCACTTATGTGATAGCTAGCTGCCATGACAACAATCTTAGAAAGACATTCCATGTAAACATGCTCAAGGAATATTTTGAGCGACCAGAGAACGTGACGGCCGTATGTTGTTCCCCTCAGGAAGACCCCGACAGTTTACCCATTCCAGACCTATTAGAAAAGAGTCTCCCCACAGGTATAGTGGCGCAGGTTCAGATAGGGGACCGACTTAGCCCCACTGAAAGGGAGCAGCTCAACCAACTCCTCCAGTCCAAACACCTCACCTTCTCCCCGAAGCCAGGGTACACTACTTTAACCACCCACCAGGTAGATACTCCGGGACAAGCTCCCTTGCGCCAGGCTCCGTACCGAATCCCCGAAGCAGTTAGGACAGGAATGAAGAAGGAGATCGATGAGATGCTCCAGCTCAGGGTAATTGAGCCCTCCGATAGTCCATGGGCCTCCCCAGTTGTCTTGGTGCCCAAGAAAGATGGGACCACCCGGTTCTGCGTAGACTATCGGAGGCTCAATGAAAATACCGTGACGGACGCTTATCCTATGCCCAGGGTAGACGAGCTACTCGATCGTATAGCCAGGGGAAATTACCTGACCACTATTGACCTCTGCAAAGGTTACTGGCAGATTCCCCTGGCCCCGGAGGCTATCCCCAAGTCGGCATTCGTCACCCCATTCGGCTTATATCAGTTTAGGGTAATGCCGTTTGGGATGAAGAATGCCCCAGCTACATTCCAGCGCTTGGTGGATAGGCTCCTGGATGGCTTCCAGAGTTTTGCTTGCGCCTACCTGGACGACATAGCGATCCACAGTGAGTCCTGGGAGGACCACTTAGCTCATGTGGGAATGGTTCTGGATCAGATCCGGGCTGCTGGCCTGACTCTGAAGCCAGAAAAATGCCACTTTGGGATGGCCGAGGTACAGTACCTGGGTCACCTAGTGGGGTGTGGAAAGCAGCGACCAGAGCCGGCCAAAATAGAAGCTGTCGCCAATTGGCCCACCCCCATCACTAAGACTCAGGTCCTAGCCTTCCTGGGCACGGCAGGGTACTATAGACGGTTCGTACCAGACTATAGCACACTTGCCAAACCCCTGACTGACTTGACCAAGAAGAACTTACCTCGACAGGTCCTGTGGTCTCCCCACTGTGAAACGGCTTTCCAGGCTCTCAAAAATGCTCTAATTAACGCTCCTGTCTTGGCGTCCCCAGCCCTTAACAAACGTTTTATCGTCCATACAGATGCTTCCATGTTCGGGCTGGGAGCTGTCCTCAGCCAAGTAGGCGAAGATGGAGGGGAGCATCCAGTTGCCTACATCAGCCGGAAGCTCCTGCCCCGCGAAGTCAGCTATGCAGCGGTCGAAAAGGAGTGTTTGGCTTTGGTGTGGGCATTAAAGAAATTGACTCCCTATTTATATGGTCAGGAGTTCACTCTGGTCACCGACCATAACCCGTTGGTGTGGCTGAACCGGGTCTCTGGAGATAACGGCAGGCTATTACGTTGGAGCTTATCGTTGCAACCCTTCAATTTCACCATTACTTACAGACCTGGGAAACAGAATGGCAACGCCGACGGGTTGTCCAGACAAACCGACCTCAGCCCCACATAACCAGCGGTCTGGACAGCCTTAGTCTGCCCCAAAAAGGGGTCAGACCGTGTCTGCCAGAGTGTTCCACAGAAAGGGAGCACTGTTACAGAAGCATTAGTTATTTTGTTGTGAAGAGCTTATTTCCCAGCAGCAATGCCTGAACCAGCAAGCCAGCGCCTAAGAAGGGCTCCAAGAAAAGGTTTTTATTTGGGGGGTTGGTTGTGTGGGTGGTGGGTTTTACTGTTGTGAGGTTGTTTGTATTTTTCTTTAAAGGTAAAAGAGCTGATTTCTTTGGGGCAATGCCCTGCAAAATGTAGTTTAGTTTAGGCTAGGGTTTTTTATTTTATTTTGGGGGGCTTTTTTTATTTTGATTAGGTGTAATTAGTTTAAATATCTTGTAATTTGTTTTTTATTTTGTGTAATTTAGTGTGGGGGGGGTTAATTTAGGTAATTGTATTTAATTTAGTTAATTGTATTTAATTTAGGTAATTTATTTAATTGTAGTGTAAGGTTAGGTGTTAGTGTAAGACAGGTTAGGTTTTATTTTACAGGTAAATGTGTATTTATTTTAGCTAGGTAGTTAGTAAATAGTTAATAACTATTTAGTAACTATTCTACCTAGATAAAATGAATACAAACTTGCCTGTAAAATAAAAATAAACCCTAAGCTAGATACAATGTAACTATTAGTTATATTGTAGCTAGCTTAGGATTTATTTTACAGGTAAGTATTTAGTTTTAAATAGGAATTATTTAGTTATTATTATTAGGTTTTATTTAGATTTATTTTAATTATGTTTAAGTTAGGGGTTGTTAGGGTTAGGGTTAGACTTAGGTTTAGGCGTTAATAAATATAGTATAGTGGTGGTGAAGTTGGGGGCGGCAGATTAGGGGTTAATAAATGTAATGTAAGTTGCGGCGATGTTAGGGACGGCAGATTAGGGGTTAATAATATTCAACTAGTGTTTACGATGCGGGAGTGGGGCGGTTTAGGGGTTAATATGTTTATTATAGTGGCGGCGATGTCAGGAGCGGCAGATTAGGGGTTAATAATTGTATTTTAGTGTTTGGGATGCGGGAGGGCCTCGGTTTAGGGGTTATTCGGTAGTTTATGGGTGTTATTGTACTTTTTAGCACTTTAGTTATGAGTTTTATACTACAGCTTTGTAGTGTAAAACTCATAACTACTGACTTTAGAATGCGTTACGAATCTTGCGGGATAGGCTGTACCACTCACATTTTGGCCTTAAAAAAAAAGCTTGTAATACCGGCGCTATGGAAGTCCTATTGAAAAAAGACTTTAAAGAAATTGTGTAAGTTGATTTGCGGTAAGGCCAAGAAAGTATGCGGGACAGCTGTACCTAAAAGACTCATAATAGCAGCAGTAGTAAAAAAGCAGCTTCTAATATCGATTGAGCTAAAGATATTGCTACTGAGTTAACCCCATTTTCGAGTAAATTTACTTAATATTGTGCACAACCACAATAGTTATATATAATATAAAGACCTCTGTTCCTGCTAATTAAAAAATGCTAACTGGCATTTTACAAACAATTCCCTAACATGTTTCGCCACTAACGTGGCTTTTTCAAAGGGTGCCTATCGATATTAGAAGCTTAGAATCAGCCAACGGCCAGAACTATGGAGCTTTAAATATACATACAACACCGCCAATACTTAGTGAAGCACCTTAAGCCAAACTGGCATTTATAGCCTTGGATTTAGTAAGCGGTTAGCAATGTTATACATTTGATATAGATATATTATCGCAAGTATTACAAATATTGTAAGCAGTTATAGATGTGATGCATTAAGCATTGATATAATATTACAAATACTTAGCGAATCACTTCAAAAATCAATCAGTATCTATAGCGTGGATTCAGCAAGCGGTTATTAGTATGAAGATTCAAATATACAGATAATACCGCAAATATTTAGCGAATTCTCGCCATAATACCGCTAACAACTCTCAAGGCCTAAGTGGACAATATGATTTAACTAGTTAATATTACTAAGTAATAGTGGATACATACTAAGAGCATAATTAGTATACCAAGAACAGCTACTTTACTGTAACATTATAATATACTCACATGATTACCATAACTCTTACATCGTAAGATCTTAATATTAATTATCAGAGAAACAAATGATGAGAATACCATTACCAAACGCTTTCTTGTGAACTTATACTGGAAGCGTGTTACCAATATTATCAAAGATCCAAGAACGCTAAGAACCATTAGAGCTACAATGTTACTTAAATGTGTTGCTGTTATAACAATTATAGTACATATTATCAACTTTAAAAATTCAATGGAATTTTAGTAACATAATCTCTGTATAGTGATTCAAGCATAATGCTCGTGCATACATAAGTATTGATAAATATACGATCCAAAGACATTACAGGGGTTAATATATTAACTCACTGACCAGTATTATTATACCACACACAGACAGTACTTTTTGTATTTATATAGCTAGGAGGCTATTTAAAATAGCATTATGCATATATTTCCAACAATATCATACTGAGATAATAATACAACCACTAGGAAATCAGGTATTGTCTCACTAAGATACATATTAAATGCAATACTACAAGCATTAATAACAAACTTTGGTGATAATATGGGATATTTACGTTAATACCTCTAATATTAAAATTTGATTTGAATGGTGAGTCATAGACCACATATACAATATTAGAGTAAATATCATAACACAACAGCTTTCCCAAATAAAAACTCAAAGTATAACAAAATACTATACAATTACAGAGATTAACCTGACTTGAAACTCAAGTAATTTCTAATACACACCACAACCACTTAATGTACTCCGTGAATAACGGATAAAAACCTACAAAGACCCAAACCTGTGTTTTTAATAAAGTTTGTATGTCAATTGTGTTTGTTGCCTTATATTTTAAAAAATCACCAATAAAGGTTATATTTTAATAAATATCCCCACGCACACTCTCCTCCCAGGAGACACAGTTCTTGTCCAATTTTTGTCACTATCAATTAGGGAATGAGTGCTATATAGGTGTACAATCCATCAATCCAAGGATTGATAATTCTCGTCTCACAAAACAAGTACACAGCACCTCAGCCATTTTTAGTAACACAATAAATCTGGACGGATATCTATACCATATTACCTGATCCAGAGATCAATAGGCTACCCTAAGTTGTAAATTTAAGCAGTGCCATTAGTATCTCCCCTTTTCTTAGGGGTATATTTATTAAATGTCGGGCGGACATAGGGTTAGTAACCCAACAAAATGCACCGCTGCAAGTTCAAAAAAAATGTTATGCCCCATATAAGGACACGTATCTTTTGAAAACAAATGTAAAAGAGGGGTATAACAGCGCCATACAATTTTAGGCTAGGTCTAGGGTCAGAGTAACAAATACCAATGGTAACAATAAGTAATACAATTTATTACAATTAGATACAATGAACATGAACACTGGGATTAAATACAACAATTAAACAATTCAACAATTCATGGATCCATGTTACAATGCAAGAGGTTAATTAAAACTTGGACAGTAGATAATAAAAATTAATGCTAAAATCTATTGGTTAAAATAACCATAAAGGAACTCAGAGGTATAAGTTACACTCTGAAGGGTGATACGGTATGAAACACATACAGATACAGTTTAAATTAAGGTAGATAGTCACAGACGTGATACATCAATGAGAAAACTGGGTCTGACCCGATTACAGGGTACAGGCTGAGGACTGAAACAGACTCCCGGCTCACGTCTAAGATTTACCTATGTGTTTAATACAATAATATAGGGTTAAAAGTGGGTGATCCTATCTAATGAAGAAAAAAGTGGATGGATATTAATCAATAGTAAGATGAGGCTCCTAGGCAGATAGGATGCGTGACACAAACAATAATTCAAAACAGCGTGTCAGTGAGTTAAAAGAAAACAACGTGATAATTTGCGTGTGTGTAAAGCACTGTAAATCTGTGATAAACTCAATATTGTTGAAAACAATAAATTGCTAGAGTGACAAAATAAAACTTAATTGTAGTGAGCAACACTTATTCAGATAATTGCCACCTACGATGTCCTATATATTGGGGATGAGCGAACTGCGTGATTAAGATAAAAAATGGTAAATTAGGTCTCTGTACCAGAGGCCACTAGGCTCAAAAAACTTAGAACAATATGTAATATTAGGTTAAAATAGGCTAAAAATGGCTAAAGAAGAATGACCTTGTGAAATTGTACGAAACGGATGGTGATGCAATAACACTTTAAATAAGTTCAAAGAATGTTCTAATATGAAGTAAAAGTTAGTTAGTAGTCTATCTTAAATGTAGAACCCATTTTCAAATTGTGAAACAATCTTCTTAAGGGAAATGTAGAATGCCCCCAACGTAAAGTTCCAAGATAAGTGTCCCTTACCTGCCAAAAAAAGGGGAGAGAGCAGAAAATAGTGCAGATGGCATCTAAAATATAGTCACAATTAAAATACTCCTTACCAGTCAACGCGTTTCGGTCTTCACTGACCTTTATCAAGACTGGTTTTAGATACGCAACTAAACAGTTATATACCCTATTGATTAGCAGGTAGATTAACCTAAATCTAAATCTTTCCGGGTTCAAAGATGCCAAAACAATTATGTTTATTGTAAGTAGAAATATAAATAAAAAGATTATAGGCAATGTGTTATTTCTTGAAATAAAATTTGGTTTAGGGCAAATATAAGTAAATAAAAATGTTTTCTAGAAGAACTATCGGTTTTCGTAATTCTCCGAAAACTGGTAAACAACTGGAAACTGTCAAGTTGTTGGAACAAAATCAAAATCTTATCAAGCCGGCCGACAAGGGCGGAGACATTGTGGTGATGAATAAAACACTCTACAAAGCTGAGACAGAACGAATTCTCAGTGACAGTAAAACCTATCAGAGACTGAAAGATAATCCAGTTAACAACTACAAGGGAAAACTAGTGGATTTATTAAAGGCAGCTAAAGAGGACAATATACTAAATGATAAAGAGTACAATTACCTTAATGTACATTATCCAAGGACTCCAATCATATACCATCTCCCAAAGATTCATAAATGTCTCACCAACCCCCCAGGAAGACTGATAATATTGGGGATAGGATCTCTGAGTAGCAATTTGTCCAAATACATTGACAAACATCTACAGAAGCATGTGAGACAACGTCCATCATATCTAAGAGATTCAACCCAGTTACTAAACCATCTTGAAAATTTGACATGGGAGAAAAACTGCATTCTGGCGACATGTGATGTAACAGCCTTGTACACCAGCATACCTCATAAAGAAGGAATCGAGGCAGTTAAATTCTATTTGGAGAAAGATACTGAGATCCCAACTAAACAATGTGACTTTATCCTAGACAGCATCTACTATATCCTAAATCACAATTATTTTTGTAATGATAACAAGTTTTACCGACAAGTGTGTGGGACGGCGATGGGGACCAGGTTCGCGCCCAGTTATGTGAACTTATATATGGGCAAGTGGGAAGAAATTATCTGGGACTCTTGCCCGGCTGGCGCGGACCTGGTTCTCTATTGCTGGTATATAGATGACATAATTATGGTCTGGAAAGGATAACAAGAGGATCTCGAATATACTATTAACATCATGAATAAGAACATCGCCAATTTGAATTTTACATATGAATGGAGTTACAAAAAACTCACATATTTGGATTTGGTAATAGAGGTGAAAGGAGGAAAAATAGAGACATCAACATATATTTAAAAAGTGGATAGCAACAATTATGTCCACAAGACAAGTTGCCATCACATAAAGTGGAAAAACAACATTCCGAAGGGGCAACTTCTAAGAATGAAAAAAAATTGCTCCAGCCTTTCGAAGTGGGAAGAACAGGCACAAGTGATCAAGTCGAAATTTATAGAGAGAGGTTATAAAGAAGAACTTCTAGATAAAAAAATACAAGAAGTCAGTGAAATAGAAAGGAAAGATCTGACACACTACAAAGAGAAAAGCAAGAGGAATGAAGATACAGATACCCTCAATGTTCCTCTAATAACTGAATATAGTGAGAACAGTTGAATAATTGAGAATATTTTCCGCAAACATTGGAACATACTTAAAGATGATGAGGTTATAGGGGATAAAATACCAAAGAACCCCAGATTTATATATCGAAGAACAACAAATTTGAAGACTCGACTAGCTCCCAGTGTACAGAGGAAAAAGCCTCCAGTAATTAAAGATGCATTTTGCAAAAATGTGGTAGGGTTTTTTCCCTGCCACACATGCAAAGCATGCAAAGCGGAGAAAAAAGTGCAGAATTTTATTCTTTTAATACCGAAAAGAAATATAAAATTAAAAATTTGATCTGGTGCCAGGATAAAAACGTGGTTTATCTACTCCAATGTCCCTGTGGTCTCCAATAAGTTGGACAAACGTCGAGACCATTAAGGGACAGGATACGCGAACACCTCCGATTCATTGAAAAACTTAATAAAGACACTCCTCTATACAGACATTTTTCTGAAAAGAACCAAGGTGATAACAAAACATTGAAATACATAAGTATTCAAAAGGTGTAAAAAAACTGGAGAGGAGGTAACCACGAGAAGAGGCTACTAATGGAGGAATCAAAATGGATTTTCCATTTAGACTGTCTGCACCCGAGAGGCCTAAATAACAAAGAGGACCTGTCCCATCTCCTAAACCTTGACTAAAAGAGAATCACGTGTTTAAGGGACATGTTTAATCCTACTAGTCCCTTATCAAAGTGATTTCCAATTTTTGTGTTATAACAAAAAATTCTTGTAGCTCTCTCCCTTTGAACAAAGAAATAATTTTAAAACCAATTAATTAGTTTGCTTGATCACAGAATTTCTGCTCAACTTTGTATTTCAATCTAGAAAGTGGTCTCTCCCATATATTCATGAAAATCCTCTACCCACCTTCTAAACTTGGGTTGTATTAAACAAAGAAACAATTATAAAACCCACTTGCCTGTTGGATTACTTACCTGCCTGTTGGACTATAGAACCTCTATTCCAAGAAATAATTTTAAAACCAATTAATTAGTTTGCTTGATCACAGAATTTCTGCTCAACTTTGTATTTCAATCTAGAAAGTGGTCTCTCCCATATATTCATAAAAATCCTCTACCCACCTTCTAAACTTGGGTTGTATTAAACAAAGAAACAATTATAAAACCCACTTGCCTGTTGGATTACTTACTTGCCTGTTGGACTATAGAACCTCTATTCCACTCTGCACTTCCATTTGAATTTTTATTTTGGGAAATGGTCTCTCCCATACATTTATGAAAATAATCTACCCATCATCCAACTATGGAAGTAATAGCAATATCATTATTTAACTAGCTGCCTTATAATAATCCAAATAAAGTCTGCACACAAAATTCATATAGCAGAATAAGACATAGAGATACACAAGTTACTATCAATTCAAGATAGCTTAAACTTTATAAGACAGATATATCCATCAAGAAGCTGAGTTTACACCTTAAGGTCTAGATATTTGCAATAGTTTAATTAGCTTTAGAAGGGAATTTCATAGCTTGTATTATATTCGGAATAGCCACTTGTGCTATACACCTAAGTATAAATATTAATAAACACTACATGATTAGCCTAGATATAATTATTTTATGCCCAAAATATCTCTTCTATGTCCATTTTATATATCACGGATTAAGTAAGAATAAGATTTACGGAACCCTAAAAGCACTGACTTAACTGTAAAGTCTATTTCAACTATGTAAGTGGAACGCAACTGCAGATCAATTATTGTTTTGTATCACCAGGGTTTTTGGGCTATTTAGGTGAGCATAGACCAGTAAACCTGTGGTGAATTAATATTAAGTTAGAGGTTCAATGCTGTTAGTACTATCACGACATGAATCCTTCTAAGCACAATATTTCCAATACTGTTAGACTGGCACAGTATGGAAAAAAATAATGAAAAAATGATAGAAGAAAAATATGCTTCTAATTTAAAGAACTTGAGAGAACAAAAATTCTTTTTTAAGCTTACATTAAATAAACATGTAATGCAGGAGAGAGTTGGTTAATCCTTGTAAGAAGTAAGCTTGGTTTGCAAGAGATATACTTTTTAAAGGGACAGTCTACACCAACATTTTTCTTATTTAAAAAGATAGATAATCCCTTTATTACCCATTTCCCAGTTTTGCATAACCAACACAGTTATATTAATACACTTTTTACCTCTGTGATTACCTTGTATCTAAGCCTTGGCAGACAGCCTCCTTATCTAAGTGCCTTTGACTGACATGCAGTGTAGTCAATCAGTGAAGACTCCTAAATAACTTCACGTGAGTGAGCACAATGTTATCTATATGACACATGTGAACTAGCACAGTCTAACTGTGAAAAACTTTAAAAATGCTCTGAGCTAGGAGGCGGTTTTCAACTGTTTAGAAATCAGTTTGAGCCTAGCTAGGTTTAGCTTTTCAAAAATACCACCAAGGGAACAAAGCAAATTTGATGATAAAAGTACATTGGAAAGTTGTTTAAAATTGCATGCCCTATCTGAATCATGAAAGTTTAGTTTTGACTAGACTGTCCCTTTAAGTCACAGAGAATGCTTCAGTTGTCTTGTAGCTGCAACTTTGTAACTGTGTTTATTGAGAGCAACTGCTGCAGAGTAAGAGAGGAATTTGGCAAGATGCCCAGACTTGCAGTTGCAAAACCAAGTAACAGTTTTTATTTTGAAATAGTTAAATCCTCTTCAGTTCAAGCTTGAAACTTAAAGCTCAAAGTCTTGTTCTTAAAGCAGCATATATATTATGAAGTGAGAAAGGAGACATTGATTCCCCAGTATGAAATAGTGTGCAGAGTTATTTAGAAAACTGCAGTGCCTGTCAGCTCCAGTTAAATTAAGAGTGATGCTGTAAGTGTACAATAGCAATTCAGCAGTTAAGTTCTCAAATAGTATGCAAGGAATAAAATTAAGAAGTAACTTAGCTGTAAGTCCAAGGATGCAAACAGGATATTTCAGGGGATGTAATCCTTGTAGAAAATAGTACAGAGTAATCCAAGCAAACAGTCCTTTGTGAAAGCAGTTGGTTTGAGAAAAACAATGCAGCTCAGAGACTGTGTGTAAGCTGTTACTCCTGCTAATGAAAATAACTAAGCACCTGTTTGCTGACAGGTGGAGCCTTAAGTAACATGAAAGTGAGAGAACCATGTGATGAGAAGTGAGAGAAGTAAAACATGAAATGGAATACTGACATTAACATAAAGGATATCTTTATCCAAAGCGGTCTACTTTCTTGTTTCATGTATATAACGTAGACCAAAACTTATACAGGTAGATTGTAATAACCACCTGAACCTTTTTGTTCAAGATTACCACTATCCCCAAAGGGTCAGTCTCTAAATACCGTAACAATAAGAGGTATATATACAGGGAGTGCAGAATTATTAGGCAAGTTGTATTTTTGAGGATTAATTTTATTATTGAACAACAACCATGTTCTCAATGAACCCAAAAAAACTCATTAATATCAAAGCTGAATAGTTTTGGAAATAGTTTTTAGTTTGTTTTTAGTTATAGCTATTTTAGGGGGATATCTGTGTGTGCAGGTGACTATTACTGTGCATAATTATTAGGCAACTTAACAAAAAACAAATATATACCCATTTCAATTATTTATTTTTACCAGTGAAACCAATATAATATCTCAACATTCACAAATATACATTTCTGACATTCAAAAACAAAACAAAAACAAATCAATGACCAATATAGCCACCTTTCTTTGCAAGGACACTCAAAAGCCTGCCATCCATGGATTCTGCCAGTGTTTTGATCTGTTCACCATCAACATTGCGTGCAGCAGCAACCACAGCCTCCCAGACACTGTTCAGAGAGGTGTACTGTTTTCCCTCCTTGGAAATCTCACATTTGATGATGGATCCCAGGTTCTCAATGGGGTTCAGATCAGGTGAACATGGAGGCCATGTCATTAGATTTTCTTCTTTTATACCCTTTCTTGCCAGCCACGCTGTGGAGTACTTGGACGCGTGTGATGGAGCATTGTCCTGCATGAAAATCATGTTTTTCTTGAAGGATGCAGACTTCTTCCTGTACCACTGCTTGAAGAAGGTGTCTTCCAGAAACTGGCAGTAGGACTGGGAGTTGAGCTTGACTCCATCCTCAACCCGAAAAGGCCCCACAAGCTTATCTTTGATGATACCAGCCCAAACCAGTACTCCACCTCCACCTTGCTGGTGTCTGAGTCGGACTGGAGCTCTCTGCCCTTTACCAATCCAGCCACGGGCCCATTCATCTGGCCCATCAAGACTCACTCTCATTTCATCAGTCCATAAAACCTTAGAAAAATCAGTCTTGAGATATTTCTTGGCCCAGTCTTGACGTTTCAGCTTGTGTGTCTTGTTCAGTGGTGGTCGTCTTTCAGCCTTTCTTACCTTGGCCATGTCTCTGAGTATTGCACACCTTGTGCTTTTGGGCACTCCAGTGATGTTGCAGCTCTGAAATATGGCCAAACTGGTGGCAAGTGGCATCTTGGCAGCTGCACGCTTGACTTTTCTCAGTTCATGGGCAGTTATTTTGCGCCTTGGTTTTTCCACACTTCTTGCGACTATTTTGAATGAAACGCTTGATTGTTCGATCATCACGCTTCAGAAGCTTTGCAATTTTAAGAGTGCTGCATCCCTCTGCAAGATATCTCACTATTTTTGACTTTTCTGAGCCTGTCAAGTCCTTCTTTTGACCCATTTTGCCAAAGGAAAGGAAGTTGCCTAATAATTATGCACACCTGATATAGGGTGTTGATGTCATTAGACCACACCCCTTCTCATTACAGAGATGCACATCACCTAATATGCTTAATTGGTAGTAGGCTTTCGAGCCTATACAGATTGGAGTAAGACAACATGCATAAAGAGGATGATGTGGTCAAAATACTCATTTGCCTAATAATTCTGCACTCCCTGTATATATATATATATATATATATATATATATATATATATATATAAAGATGGAATTAAGTATTACCTCTATTTGGGTTGTATATGCAAATATGAATGTTAAAATTTCTCCTCTATGTTACTCTACTATGTTTTAAAATTTATCCTCTATGTTACTCTACTATGTTTAAATTTTTTGTAACGGATTGTCTGTTAAGTAATAGCCAATATGACATTTTCAAAGAGTTAGCCTCAAATACCGTAATAAGTTTAACTATGTATCTCCCAAATAAGGTTGAACTAGGAAATCTGAAGGAATTTTTTGTCTTTTTATGGTAACGACACTATGGTCTGCTTGTCTCTCTTATGTTAAACACACTAAGCTGCGTTTGTGAACAATTCAGATTGCTTGTCAAACAACCTAAGAAAATCTGAAAGCTTTTTGTTTCTTATGTTAACGACACTATGTTCCCTCTTTGTAAACGATATTAGGTTTTGCCTGTCCGTTTATGTTATACATATTGTGTTGTGCATGTAAATAATACGTATTGCATGTCAAACAACTTAATATTTACACAGTGAAAGCTCCCGTTTGTTTTTCTGTATATAAATATTATGGATGTAGGGTAAACCACCTATTATACATAGCTAGGCAATCAGATTGTAGGAATTGCACACACCTCTGATTCAGCCAATAGCGCATAGGCTCTGGTTCGAGCCTCTTTGGACTTATAGCCAATTGATTGCGAGGAATTACAGCAATCTCTAGCTATTGGAGATAATAATAGATCAATAGTAATGTGACAAATAACAAACTACATACAATGACATACAGATCAAGGTATCGCCAGACATTTAAATTAGGATATATTCATAAATCTAAATGAGGTATCGATCAATCTCATAAACGGAGAATTATGAAAACGGATAGTTCTTCTAGAAAACATTTTTATTTACTTATATTTGCCCTAAACCGAATTTTATTTCAAGAAATAACACATTGCCTATAATCTTTTTATTTATAATTCTACTTACAATAAACATAATTGTTTTGGCATCTTTGAACCCAGAAAGATTTAGCTTTACTTCCGGTTCCATCACACAGGTGTTAATCTACCTGCTAATTAATAAGGTATATAACTGCTTAGTTGCATATCTAAAACCAGTCTTGATAAAGGTCAGTGAAGACCGAAACGCGTTGACTGGTAAGGAGTATTTTAATTGTGACTATATTTTAGAAGCCATCTGCACTATTTTCTGCTCTCTCCCCTTTTTTGGCAGGTAAGGGACACTTATCTTGGAACTTTACGTTGGGGGCATTCTACATTTCCCTTAAGAAGATTGTTTCACAATTTGAAAATGGGTTCTACATTTAAGATAGATTACTAACTAACTTTTACTTCATATTAGAACATTCTTTGAACTTATTTAAAGTGTTATTGCATCACCATCCGTTTCGTACAATTTCACAAGGTCATTGTTCTTTAGCCGTTTTTAGCCTATTTTTTTTTATTTTTTTTTTATTTTTATATTTTTATTGAGGTAACACAAGTTTACAGGAAAACAGTAATACATTCTTATGAATCAGCATGTCACAAAACACTAATAATTTTGACAATCATCACTATAAGGAGGATTAAACACAGAAGAGTCTACAAGGTAGCTATCCTCAAGCCGTAGTCCTCTGTACCTCATTTTAAATTTAATTGCGTGTAGGTTCCGTTGTGTCTACATTGCCTTCCCGGTCCTCGAATAGGACCTATTTGCTAACGTTCAGTGGTAGACACAGATTGTTTTTTTAACATCTAGACTTATTATTATTTTATCAGACAAAATTTAGATATTAGTTCACAAAGACAAGTTCAAGGCAATAGTGTACTGTTATGTTATGTTAGGTGCAAGTATTTGATATCCTTAACTGCAGGACCACTCAGTCTCACACCAAACCTTTAGGTTCATTAGATGTAATCAAGAACCTAGTTTTTGCTCATAGATCTGAGGGTCACTGCTGCATGGATGCAGAGTGAAAGAAATGAGATTTAAAGATATATTATCCCGATTGCAATAGCAGTTTGCAATATGCAGATAATTATACAGAGAGGAGGAAATGAGATTTAAAGGTATATTATCCCGATTGCAATAGCAGTTTGCAATATGCAGATAATTATAGAGATAGTAGATAAAAGAAAGGTAAATATAGATTAGTGTTAGTATGTGAATGTCAGCCTCAAATAACACAGGTTGCAACCAGGAGGTGTTTCTATATAAATTAAGCAGGAGAGCTCTATAACGGTTATATTGTTTTTAGTTAACAGGCAATCCTTAGTTAGTCTATAACGTTGTTAGTATTCATGTAAACAGCAGGCAATCCTTCACAATCAACAGTATGATATTTGATAATGCACATAGAATATTAAAGCACAGTTCGTCAAGCTGAAGCGATAGATATTACAAGCAATCAGATTGTTAAAGGTAGCTGAATTTGCATATGCGTCACACTGTATAACATGCAGGGAAGTCCTTTAAAGTAGTAAGTGAATTAAGGTATATACGTTACCACCTTCAGAGAGTAAGAAATAGTAACGGTTACCGCAGCTTCAAGGTGAGTTACTATTAAGCACAGGAGTTGGTTGTTTGCAGCCAGAGTGAGAGAGAGCTCCTGAGACTTACGGTGACGTCAGACGCCGATACACGGCTTCAATGTATAAGCCGGGAGAAACAGATTTAACAAGTGTAAGATACTTTGAGGATTCCGGTCAAAATAAGGAAACCTGAAATATGACGATCCAAAGTTGAAAAGCACACAGCAATTGAAGTTACTAATAGTAAATTCCTTGGTTAGGAATATCAGCAAGGTGTCTTCGTTGTTGCTCAGCTTATAGCTAAGTGAATACAAATTACCAAGCATAGGTAGACTGGAGGAGGGGCCTTATATAGGAATGTGAATACCTGAACATCCTGACTTAAAGGGACAGGAACATAACATGTACACACGATATTCTATTTATGACATGTTTCACATACAAACTATCTAGAGAAATCACTGTTCACTGCTGATATATACATAATGACTTTAAATATAAGTTGATGTTTTTATAGAACCCAAAGAGCAAATTTAAGACTCTTTGGGCAGGGCAGAGGCTGCATAACTCTGCCAAAAAGTAGATACCAGTAGTATCTGATATGTGCTATTCCAGGTGGTATTTCATGTTTACATACTATCAGGGATTAGAGGGTTGAATTAGTACACTACTTGAGCTGAGCCTGTATCCTATGTGGGCTTATGGGGTCAGGCATGTATGACTCTTTGCTTTATGTAGAGAGTAGGGGATATTTCCAGCTAATCATATCGTAATCAATAGTGGGGCTTTCTATACCAGGTTACAATCGTAGCCAGCAGAGAGCCAGCCCTATATGGGTTAATGCATAGATACCTCATCCTAGTTGCGTGTGTAGTCAGATTAAATATACATTCCATATTATAAGCGCTGAGTAAGTATAAGGCAGTGCGGTCAGAGTAACCACCAGCGTATTTATGTAGGTTAGTGGACCAAGCGCTCCGTGACAGACAAAACTGCTCATAAGCAAAATCCCAGTAAAACTCACTACACACTGGAACTCCCCCCTGACCCCAATATTGTTAACAATAGTATATATCTTAAAAGGTGGTATCAAGCAAGTAGTGCAAATATTAGTACAGATCTAAGTCACACAAGCGAGAGATACTGGTTGCAAGTCAAATAATGACAGGTGAAAGAAAGGGGAAGAAAGGTAATACTTAGTAAGGTAACATCGCCAACAGAGCAACTAGGGGACAAGGGCTGTATAAAGGGGAGGCCAGCAGGACGTCTAATGAAGTACTCATCCCACACCAGTCGGGCAGAGTGATAATGTCCCGCAGATGGACCCCCAGCACAATGCTAGTCCCCAATCAAGGTGATGATCATCAGACTGGAGAGAGTGACCTGGTGCCGCAAAGTGATATTGTTCCAGTGGGGTCACACGTAGATCTAATTGCGCCAAACTGGGGTAGGTGATTGTTAGTTCTTGTAGAGCGCTCAGTTTTATGGACACCTTACCCTGCAGTCCCATTAAGGGTAGCACTCGGGCCGGAAGTTTAGCCGCTTCTCTGCAGGGGACTACCGGCCAGTCGCTATAAACTAGGTGTGAATCAGCCATCCAGTTCGCCGCTGTTTGCAAAGCAACAGGATATCTCTCCAGCCGGTCAGCCCCACATGGCATTGCCTCGGCCGGTCCGATCAGCTCCAATCTCGGGTCAGCGCCCCCAGGTACAAGCATGTTCTTCTCTGGCACCTCTTTCGACCGATGGATGTGCTCATACCCCCCAACTGGGGACTCTAACAATTGCACAGTTTGCTCTGCTTTATCCAGATGCACTCGGTTGCCGGACACTGTGGAAGGTGTCGGGCCTGCTGCCTCCGTAGTGGGCTCTTCCCAGGGCCTTCTCCTCTGTATATGTAAGTCCAGTCTGTCAAATCTATCACAGATCTTCTGCTCATAATCTATCAAGAGGGAATATAGAGCACTGCATAGGTTCCCACTCACTGAAATAGCCATGGTGAACTGAATTACCCCCGTTCACAGGGGGGGGGGGGTGAGCTGGCGGGTGTTGTAGGCCGCACACTGTTCAATCTACCGTCTCCACAGGTCCTAAAAGTCCCAATCGACAAAATTTTCATATGTGCCTGCTCTGCCTGTGGTTAGACAGTCAAATACAATTTCACAAGTGGAGATTTCTTCCAGGATCATAAACTATTTACTCAAAGCTGCTTATTTTTTGACAGAGCTCCTTAACTGTGCTTCCAGTCAGCACGGCGGTTAGCTCCGCCCCCCTTTAGCCTATTTTAACCTAATATTACATATTGTTCTAAGTTTTTGGAGCCTAGTGGCCTCTGGTACAGAGACCTAATTTACAATTTTTTATCTTAATCACGCTGTACGCTCATCCCCAATATATAGGACATCGTAGGTGGCAATTATCTGAATAAGTGTTGCTCACTACATTTAAGTTTTATTTTGTCACTCTAGCAATTCATTGTTTTCAACAATATTGAGTTTATCACAGATTTACACTGCTTTACACACACTCAAGTAATCACGTTGTTTTCTTTTAACTCACTGACACGCTGTTTTGAGTTATTGTTTGTGTCACGCATCCTATTAGTTTAGGAGCCTCATCTTACTATTGATTAATATCTACCCACCTTTAACCCTGTATTATTGTATTAAACACATAGGTAATTCTTAGACGTGAGCCGAGAGTCTGTCTTAATCCTCAGCCTGCACTCTGTAATCGGGTCAGACCCTTTTGGCTAATCGCCAATTACTCTAGTAATTACAGATTTACACTGCCTAGGAGCCTCATCTTACTATTGATTAATATCCATCCACTTTTTTCTTCATTAGATAGGATCACCCACTTTTAACCCTATATTATTGTATTAAACACATAGGTAAATCTTAGACGTGAGCCGGGAGTCTGTTTCAGTCCTCAGGCTGTACCCTGTAATCGGGTCAGACCCTTTTGGTTAATCACCAATTACTCTAGTTTTCTCATTGATGTATCACGTCTGTGACTATCTACCTTAATTTAAACTGTATCTGTATGTGTTTCATACCGTATCACCCTTCAGAGTGTAACTTATACCTCTGAGTTCCTTTATGGTTATTTTAACCAATAGATTTTAGCATCAATTTTTATTATCTACTGTCCAAGTTTTAATTAACCTCTTGCATTGTAACATGGATCCATGAATTGTTGAATTGTTTAATTGTTGTATTTCATCCCAGTGTTCATGTTCATTGTATCTAATTGTAATAAATTGTATTACTTATTGTTACCTTTGGTATTTGTTACTCTGACCCTAGACCTAGCCTAAAATTGTTTGGCGCTCTGATACCCCTCTTTTACATTTGTACTTTTCCTACTGGTAACAAGGTGCCAATATATTAGAGCTAGAGGTCTTTTCACTTATAGCTGGCGCTTAGTAAGTTCCTATCCCAATATCTTTTGAGAACAGACAATGGCTTTCAAAGTGCTGTCATTTTGGTCAATAGCAATATAAAAGCACTTAGTATGCCAGTTTTCAAGTCTGCGCATCTTTGGCTACTTAAAATACTAATCATGAGCACCTTGGATATTGGTGGCTACATTTGTCCGCCAATCAGCAAGTACTACCCAGGTTCTAAACCAAAAATGGTCTGGCTCCTAAGCTTACATTCTTGCTTTTCAAATAAAGATACCAAGAGAACGGAGAAAATGTAATAATATGAGTAAATTAGAAAGTTGCTTAACCCCTTAACGACGCATGTCGTACAGGGTACGTCTTACACAAGCTGGTCTTTAAAGACCAGCGACGTACCCTGTACGTCGTTAAGGGTTTCAAGCGGCTGGAAGTAAGGTATTGCAGTGATGCCTCGATATTGAGGCATCACTGCAATACCTTTTTAGGCACACCGATGCAGAGAGAGCCACTCTGTGGCCCTCTCTGCATCGGCCAGTGATGGTGCTGATCGTTGGTGGGTGGGAGCCATTGCAGGGAGGTGGGTGGGCGGCCCATCACTGGGGAACTTCCTTCTGGCTGTTCTCTACATGCCGGGTGCGCGCGGGAGCGCGCGCTGGAGGTCAGGGGAGCGCACACCCGCAGTCTAAGGCAACTGTGGATTTTTTTTTTGCTGGGAGAGGGTGGTGGGTGCAGAGGAGGGATGATCTGGGAGGGGGAGGGTGTAGGGTATGGAGGGGATCAGCTACACTACAGAAAACGTTAGGTTTAAAAAAATAAAATAAAGTTATTTTGCAAAGAGGGTACTGGCAGACAGCTGCCAGTACCCAAAATGGTGACTAATAGTTAGTGGGGGAGGGTTAGAGAGATATTTGGGGGGGGGGGGATCAGGCAGGTTGGGGGCTAAGGGGGGGATCCTACACAGCAGAATATTATTATTATTATTTTAAATAATAAAAAAAAAAAAAAAACTTTTATTTTAGAACTGGCAGACTTTCTGCCAGTACTTAAGATGGCGGGGACATTTGTGGGGTGGGGGAGGGAAGAGAGCTGTTTGGGAGGGATCAGGGGGTGGGATGTGTCAGGTGGCAGGCTGATTTCTACACTAAAGCTAAAATTAACCCTTCAAGCTCCCTACAAGCTACCTAATTAACCCTGTCACTGCTGGGCATAATACAAGTTTGGTGCGCAGCGGCATTTAGCGGCCTTCTAATTACCAAAAAGCAATGCCAAAGCCATATATGCCTGCTATTTCTGAACAAAGGGGATCCCAGAGAAGCATTTACAACCATTTGTGCCATAATTGCACAAGCTGTTTGTAAATAAGTTCAGTGAGAAACCTAAAGTTAGTGAAAAAGTTAAAGATTTTTTTTTATTTGATCGCATTTGGCGATGAAATGGTGGCATTAAATATATCAAAATTGGCCTAGATCAATACTTTGGGTTGTCTACTACAATACCATAAAGCTAAAATTAACCCTACAAGCTCCCTAATTAACCCCTTCACTGCTGAGCCTAATACAAATGTGGTGAGCTAAATGCTGCTGCATTTAGCGGCCTTCTAATTACCAAAAAGCAAAGCCAAAGCCATATATGTCTGCTATTTGGAAATAGCAAAGTACTACTTGTACTTATTGCCCTATAACTTGCAAAAAAAAGCAAAGAATATGTAAACATTGGGTATTTCTAAACGCAGGACAAAATTTAGAAACTATTTAGCATGGGTGTTTTTTGGTGGTTGTAGATGTGCAACAGATTTTGGGGGTCAAAGTTAGAAAAAGTGTGTTTTTTCATCATATTTTTTTTTTTTTTATGGTAAATTATAAGATATGATGAAAATAACGGTGTCTTTAGAAAGTCCATTTAATGGTGAGAAAAACGGTATATAATATGTGTGGGTACAGTAAATGAGTAAGAGGAAAATTACAGCTAAACACAAACACAGCAGAAATGTAAAAATAGCCCTGGTCCTTAAGGGAAAGAAATTGAAAAATGGCCTTGTCCTTAAGGGGTTAAAATTGCTCGCTCTATCTGAATCATGAAAGAAAAATATTGGGTTTAGTGTCCGTTTAATTCAGATTGGTTGAGGGGGCTGAGTGTGACATAGAAAGGGAGATCTGACAATTCTTTTTTTTTTTAAATTGTTTATTTTTGGAACAGGCAGGTTACAGAAAAAAACAAACGAAGGAGCAAAGAGGGAAAAAAAAGAAATACAGCAAAATTCTAGTAATTACAATCATTTCAAATGATATCCTGTAGGCGGCAGTATATAAGCTTTATTTGCGCCTATATTTATAATTTGTACAATCTGCCTGTTGTATATATTTACATCAAACAAAATATCTTACAAATACATAAACTTGTTTCATCACAAGCGACAGGGAGAAAAAAACAAAAAGGGGGAAGGGGTGGTGAAAGTGGGGAGGGAAGTAAGGAAAATCTCCTACTCTCTCCCTTCAATCCTGGCCTCTCCGTCTCTCCAGGGTCTACCAGATCCCGAGAGATTTTTGAATTGAAGTATAATAATATCTTGTTCCTCTTTTTGTCAGGGCTCTAATGAAAAAAGACAATTTCCCCCAAAAAAATTAATTAATTTGCAATTCTGTATTTATCTCTGTATCTTTCTGTTCAATAATACATTGTTTTTTTTAGTAAATTCTATTACTTATTATTTTTGGCTCCTGCTTTTCTTTAGATTTATGAAAAATGAAACTTCTTGCAGATAATTTAATAGCGTCTATAAATTTATTCTCTCCTGGGTTTTTACTATAGGGGAGTAAGAATAGAATCTGTCGTAGGGAGAATTTGAAAACTGATTTGTTCTTTGCATCTTTAGCCCAATATTCAAGTTTAAACCAAAACATTTTTATCATGGGGCATTCCCAGAGCATATGTAATAAATCTGCCCCTTGTAACTGACATTTTGGGCATTTATTATAATGTACATTATGCCATTTATAGCCCATCTTAGGTGTATAGTATGTCATAAGTAGAAGCTTCAAATGTGACTCTCTCCAGGATGCTAAAAGTGTGACATCATAACTTTTCATAATAGAGCTCCCAATAAGATTAGCATCTATATCTGTGCTTTGCCATTTATAAGAAATGCTATCTAGGTTGCTGTCTCCCTTTACGGCCAAGATCAAGGACACCATCCAATTGTTCTGAAATTGATGGATTTCTAACTCTTTCTCAAAATTTAGATCTATTTTTTCGTAATGAGTTTTCTTACTAGAATATAAATCTGAATAATAATCTGTGAAGGCTGATGAAATTTCTTTAGGGTTCTTGTATAGGACACCCTTGGGTTTTAGTTTGGTTTTTGACCAGCTTAGCCATAAGTTTGCCAACTTTATTCCCATGTCAATAATATTTTGCTTGTAATTTTAATTCTTTTTGTGTATTGGAATATATAAAAAAGGTATCTAGTTTTTTTTTTGGACTTAATATATTTCAACCAGTTTTCTCTAATAGGCGTTAGAAGATAGGTATTATATCAATTGACTAAATGATTAGTTGTTTCATTGTCTCTCTTCCTAAATCTCTTCTTCAAAACATTCAGATAAGCCATAGGGGCTGGATTATCAAGCTCCAAATGAAGCTTGATGCCCGTTTCCTTGCGAGCCTTCAGGCTCGCCGGAAACAGCAGTTATGAAGCAGCGGTCTAAAGACCGCTGTTCTATAACTTGTCTGCCTGCTCTAAGGCTGCGGACATCAATCCGCCCGATCCTATATGATCGGGCTGATTGACAGCCCCTGCTAGCGGCCAGGTTGCGAATCTGCAGGGGGAAGCATTGCATAAGCAGTAAACAAGAACTGCTTGTGCAATGATAAATGCCAACAGCGTATGCTGTCGGTATTTATCGATGTGCAGCAGACATGATACGCTACATTGTATCATGTCCGCTCGCACTTTCATAAATTGGTCCCATACAGGCCCATTTATCAAGCTCCGTATGGAGCTTGAAGGGCCGTGTTTCTGGCGAGTCTTCAGACTCGCCAGAAACACAACTTATGAAGCAGCGGTCACAAAGACCGCTGCTTCATAACCCTGTCCGCCTGCTCTGAGCAGGCGGACAGGAATCACCGGAAATCAACCTGATCGAATACGATCGGGTTGATTGACACCTCCCTGCTGGCAGCCGATTGGCCGCGAGTCAGCAGGGGGCGGCGTTGCACCAGCAGCTCTTGTGAGCTGCTGGTGCAATGTTAAATGCGGAGAGCGTATTGCTCTCCGCATTTAGCGAGGTCTTGCGGACCTGATCCGCAGTGTCGGATCAGGTCCGCAAGCCCTTTGATAAATGGGCCTGATAGTGTCTCCTGTTAAAACTGCTTTGGCTTTTTGCCAAAAAAGCTCACGTCTATTCATATGCACTTGGTTAAAAAAAAACAAAATTCTTCGCATATTTTATTGAGAAATTCTTTAAATTTAAAATCCTTAAGGAAAAATATTGGAAAGTGGAAACGGCGAAAAAAAGGATTTAAAGGAAAAACAGGAAATAGCCAATCCAATTGGAGCATGATCTGACAAACAGAAGGGATGAATTGATGCATTAATTCCAATGTTAATTAAGCTATTGCTAACTAGAAATAAATCTATTCTTGAAAGTGAATTATATTTCTTTCCTAAAATATGGTGAGTCCACAACATCATCACTTACTAGTGGGAATATCTCTCCTGTCCAGCAGGAGGCGGCAAAGAGCACCACAGCAAAGCTGTTAAATATCACTCCCCTTCCCATATTCCCCAGTCATTCTCTTTGCTTTTGTCAATGGAGGAGGCGAAGTTTTAGTGTCTGAAGAAATGAAATCCTTTATGGGGATATTTTACCCTGCAAGCAAGGATGTGGGTATAGCTGTAGTCCACGTCAATCTCTTCTGCAGAGTAGTGGTGGCTTTTAAGCAGTTAGGAAGTTGTAATGTGATGCTTACTTTGTTTCCTAACATATTGCTGCCCTAAGTATAAAAAGCCAGAGTTGGATGTGCTGGTCATGTGATCCTTGTGTTTCAGTTATACAGAACGGTTCGGCGTCTTTGTGTTGTTGCTGCAGTCTGTCTCAGTGTATGTGCAGTTGCCTGTCAGTCTCTGTGTCCTCTTCAAGTCTCCTGGTGTTGCAGTAGGCACCTCAGTGCTGCTGAAGTGTAGAGGTTGTCAAGCTTTATTTTTTTTTATAACGTTTTTTGTTTTTAGGTTTTGCTTAAAGTGACAGTTGTCCTTTATTTAAATGTATTTTCCGTTTTCTTGGGGTTGATATTGTTTTTAATAAATGTTTATTATGTTTATAGGTGCAAATTGTTTCTCCTTTGCAATTTTGTACTACTTGTTTAGTTAGAACACTTCAATGTAAAGAAAAATTATTTCCTTATGAGCCTAACTAAACACTTAATATATTGTAAAGTACCTGTTTCAGCAGCTAATATACAGGTCGATCTTCCTCATAACTCTAGGGAGGATGTTACCTCAGTTCCTTCTGAGGGTGAAATCTCTGATTCTGATAGTGTTAATCTTTTGTCTGAGGTGCAAGAAGTAAGCTTTAGGTTTAAGCTTGAACACCTTCATGCTTTATTAAATGAGGTTTTGGCTACTTTGGATGATTCTGACTCTCCTGTTGTAGTTAACCCTAAGAAATCTAGTAAACTTAATAGATTCTATGATGTCTCTTTTTCTATGGAATTTCCTGTTCCAGATCGTGTGATGGAGATTATTACACAGGAATGGGAAGATCTAGGGATTCCTTTCTCCCTGTCTTCAGTTTTTAAGATGTTTCCTATTGCTGAATCCATTAAGAATTATTGGGGCACGGTGCCTAAAGTAGAAGGGGCTATTTCTTCTTTGGCTAAGAGAACTACGATCCCTATAGAGGATAGTTGCTCTATAAGGATCCAATGGATAAGAAGCTGGAGATATATTTGAAGAAGATGTATGTGCATCAGGGTCTTCAATGGCAACCGGCTGCAATTTGTATTGCCACAGAAACAAGTGCAGCATCTTATTGGTGCAATGATTTGTCTTAATCTATTTTAGAGGAAACTTTGTTGGAGGAAATTCAGAATAGGATTAAGGCTCCTAAGCTAGCCAATTCTTTCATTTCTGATGCTAACATGCAAGTTATTAAATTAGGAACCAAGCTGTCTGGTTTCTCTGTTTTGACTTGCAGGGCTTTGTGGCTTAAGTCTTGGTCAGCTGATGTTTCCTCCAAGTCTAAGCTTTTGGCGCTTCCTTACAAGGGTAAGACTTTGTTTGGGCCTGGACTGACTGGCAGAAATAATATCTGATATTACGGGTGGAAAAGGATCTTTTCTACCGCAAGACAAGAAGATTAGATTTAAGGGACATCAGAGTAATTTTCGTTCTTTTCGTAATTTCAAAGGTCAAAAGCTTGCCTCTTCCGCTTCCAAACAGGAGCAATCCAAGTCCTCTTGGAGGCCCAGTCAGTCCCGGAACAAGGGGAAGCAATCTAAGAAACCCTCAGCTGAGTCTAAGTCAGCATGATGGGTCGGCCCTTGGCCCGGAGTCGGATCAAGTGGGGGGCAGACTTTCCCCCAAGGTACTGGGAGCTCTCTTGGCAGTTATCAGGTCTCAGGGAATTGCAGTGGCGCCTTACTTAGATTACATTTTTGGTTTTCAACAGCAAACTCCCATACAGAGATCTTGTTGTCTTTTCTACGTTCCCACGGATGGAAAGTGAATCTGGGAGAGAGTTCCCTTGTTCCAGCTACAAGGGTGGTATTCTTAGGGACTATAATGGATTCCCTATCTATGAAGATTTTTCTGACGGAGGTCAGGAAATTCAAAATTCTCTCTGCTTGCCTCTCTCTTCAGTCTACTGTTCAGCCATCTGTAGCCCAATGTATGGAAGTAATTGGGTTGATGGTCGCTTCCATGGACATCATTCCCTTTTGCTTGATTCCATTTAAAAGCTCTGCAATTATGCATGCTCAGGCAATGTAATGGAAACCATTTGGATCTGTCCAAGAGCATAGATCTAGATGTGTTAACAAGAGACTCTCTTCCGTGGTGGTTTTCTCAGGAACATCTTTATCAGGACACATGCCTCAGTTGGCTTTAGCCCAATTTATCAGATTTCAGTCGGACAATATCACCTCTGTGGCTTACATCAACCACCAGGGAGGAACTCGGAGTTCCTTAGCTATGAGGGAGGTGGCTCAGATTATTCAGTGGGAGGAAGTTCACGATTGTTGTCTATCTGCAATCCACATTCCGGAAGTGGACAATTGGGAAGCGGATTTTCTGAGCAGACAGACATTTCCTCCCGGGGAGTGGGCTTTCCATCTGGAGGTGTTCTCCAGGTTAACCCTCAAATAGGGGGTGCCAAAGTTGGATCTGATGGCGTCTCGGCAGAACTGCAGAACGCCAAGCTTCCAAGGTACGGTTCAAAGTAAAGAGATCCGCAGGCAGCTCTGATAGATGCTCTGGCGGTGCCTTGGGGGTTCGGTCTAGTTTATCTGTTTTCTCCGTTTGCTCTTCTTCCACAAGTCATTGCTCGTATCAAACAGGAGAGAGTGTCGGTAATTCTAATAGCTCCGGCATGGCCGTGCAGGATCTTGGAGTAGGGTTAGGATTCCTAGAATTTTGTCTTTTCTCCAGGAAGGTCTGGAGAAGGGTTTGTCAGTCAGTACTCTGAAAGGTCAGATTTCTGCTTTATCTATTCTGTTGAATAAGTGTTTGGCGGTTGTGCCAGACGTTCAATCCTTTTGTCATGCCTTGGTCAGAATCAACCCTGTGTTTAAGTCGATTACTCCTCCTTGGAGTCTTAACCTTGTTCTTAAGGTTTTGCAGCAGGCTCCGTTTGAGCCAAAGCATTCCATAGATATTAAATTGTTATCTTGGAAGGTTTGTTTCTTGTTGCTATTTCTTTTGCGAGGAGAGTTTTGGAACTCTCGGCTTTGTAGTATAATTCTCCTTACCTTATCTTTCATGCGGATAAGGTGGTCCTACGTACTAGGTTGGTTTTTTTCTCCTAAAGTGGTTTCGGTTAGGAATATTAATCAGGATATTGTTGTTCCTGTGTTGTTCCTGCTCTCTGTCCCAATCCTTCTTCTTATAAGGAGCATCTGTTGCACAACTTGGATGTAGTGCATGCTTTAAAATTTTATTTACAGGCGACTAAGGATTTTCGCCAGTCTTCTGCCCTTTTTTGTTTGTTTCTCTGGAAAGAGTAAGGGTCAGAAGGCTACTGCTACTTCTCTTTCCTTTTGGTTGAGAAGTATGATTCGTTTTGCTTTTGATAGTTAAGATAGTTGAGATAGTTACAGCTCATTCCACTAGGGCTGTCTCGTCTTCTTGGGCTTTCAAAAATGAAGCTTCTGTGGAACAGATTTGTAAGGTTGCAACTTGGTCCTCTCTGCACACATTTTCAAAATTTTATAATTTGATACTTTTGCCTCAGCTGAGGCCTCTTTTGGGAGGAAGGTTCTTCAAGCAGTGGTGTCTTCTGTTTAGGTCCACCTGTCTTTTTCCCTCCCTAGTCATCTGTGTCCTCTAGCTTGGGTATTGGTTCCCCCTAGTAATTAATGATTTCTTAGGAAAGAAAACAAAATTTATGCTTACCTGATAAATTTATTTATTTCCCGATATGGTGAGTCAACGACCCCACCCTTCTATTTAAGACAGTTATTTTTTACTAAACCTCAGGCACCTCTACACCTTTGTGTTATTCCTTTTTCCATTTCCCTTTGGTCGAATGACTGGGGATTATGGTAAGGGGAGTGATATTTAACAGTTTTGCTGTGGTGCTCTTTGCCGCCTCCTGCTGGACAGGAGAGATATTCCCACTAGTAATTGATGACGTTGTGGACTCACCATATCCGGAAATAAATACATTTATCAGGTAAGCATAAATTATGTTTTTTTGGTCAGGAATAACCCATCATGTCCGGATTTTGTTCTCTACATATGTCTTTAACTCCCAAATTATTATAAAGTTTACTGAATTGTCTGCTTTCAGTTTTATCTCTATTAGTCCGGATTTTGTTCTCTACATATGTCTTTAACTCCCAAATTATTATAAAGTTTACTGAATTGTCTGCTTTCAGTTTTATCTCTATTAGTTTTAAATTGATTTTTACCTTGTCTTAACCTGTCCAGGGGAAATTGAGATGCCATTATTAAAATCACCTCCCATGAAAAGGTGAACTTCTACTGTATTTAGTATTCTACTTTGAAGGGAGTCCCAAAATTTGGGATTAAGCTGAATGATTAGGTGCATAGAGATTGCATACTGTATAAATATTATTTGTAACTTTCGTTTTTAATATAAAATATCTCCCCTCTGGGTCAGCATAAGAAAATATATTTTTATATTACAAATTTTTACCCATCAAAATAGCCACCCCATTTTTCCTTGCAATCGATGGGGATGCTATCACCTCCCCCACCCAGTGAGTATTAAGTTTTAGGACTTCCTTCATTAATAAATGTGTTTCTTGTGAAAAGGCGATTTCAGAATGTAATATTTTTTTTTTTTTTAATAAATGGTTTTTATTGAGTTATTCAAAAGTAACAAATATACAATCAATGTGTTACAGTAAAGAATGAGGATAGAGGACTGTCAGTCCCCAAGTTACACATTGTATAAATAACACACTTTAACCAATCACATAAAGAATACAGAGATTTCACAATAGCTATTCAAACCATTTTTTCAATTATTTAATCAACTTTCCATAAGAGAGATCTGGAAAGAGTATAAAAGAAAGAGAAAAGGAGGTACAGAAGTTAGAAAAGGTAAGGAAAAAAAAAAAAAAAAGGGGAGGGGAGAATCCAGAATGTAATTTTTAAAGGTGTCTAAGAATGTCTTTCCTCTTTATAGGGGAGGTTATACCCCCCACGTTCCAAGATATAATCACTAAATTAAGCTCTTTATTAATAAATTATCTTAATCAGGAGGTAAATTAAAAAATAATTAAAAGAGAGGGGTGACCAGGAGTGAAGGCAAAAAAAAATAATAATAAGGGGGAGGAGGAGGACAGATTCCATGCCATTGCTGAATCAAAGGACACCTTTAAGGTACTTTTCTAGGACATTACCTATGTGTCTTTTTTTTTTACTTAAAAATTGCTTTACTTCTTTAATATTGTCAAAGAAATTAACTGTTTTATCATCAAAAACTTTCAGTATTAACTGTAGCCCTGATCCCTTCCTTTAGCATTCTATCACATACCGGTGTTAACTCTTTTCTCTTACTTAATGTTTCGTATGAAAAATCTTGGAATATCTTTATCTGAGCATCCTCTATTTGATCCATCTGTTTCTTTCTAAAATGTTGCAAAATAAGAATCTTATCTTGGAAATGTAAGATTTTGGAAATAATCGGTCTACGTCTTATACTTCCATCTTTATTAGATAGATTTGTACCCATTCTATGCGCCCATTGCACTGTTTTTGGGTTACGTGTGTTAGGAATCTCTAAAATAGAGGGGAGTGTGATGGATACAAATTTAAGTAAATCTTCATGTATTAGATTCAGGGACTCCTATTATCCTAATGTTGTTTCTTCTACTTCGGTTTTCAAGATCTTCTAATTTGTTTTTGATACCAAGAGAATGGAGAAAATTTAATAATAGGAGAAAATGAGAAAGTTGCTTAAAATTGCATGCTGTATCTCAATCTTGAAAGAAAAATATTGGGTTTAGTATCCATTTAATTCTGATTGGTTGAGGGGGCGGCATGTGACATAGAAAGGGAGATCTGACAATTCTGATTAGTATAACATTCCCTCCCTATTGCTTCTATTCTGCCCCTCTCTTTCCTTCTATTTCAACTGTCCGTCTTTCTCCCTCAATTGGCCTATAGTCTTGGTATATACAATTGACTATCTGGTTGACGCGCCAATTTATTGAATGCACATTTCTTTACTCTATGTTTCAATTATATATATATATATATATATATATATATATATATACACACTTCAATACAGTCCTCGTTGCCCAGCAGGGGAGAATTGGCAGCTTTTGGCCCAGGGGGCAAGTACAACTAAGTCACCCATGTGTGTATATATATATATATATATATATATATATACTGTATATGTGAGAAGAGCGATCGATACTTTTGGGGCAATTAGTCCGGACTATATAGCCAATTTGGCCCCCAAGCTTTAGCCCATAAACCTCCTAGTCTGAGTATTATTATACAGTTATATGTGTGAATAGTCCGCTGTAAACATTGGATATTCAGTCAAGCTTGTTTGAGTCCAGTCAAATGTCCAGTGTTCGTGAGTACTACCAGCAAGCGTTAACAGGCTATCCATGCACCGCTATGCGGCCAAACTCACTTACCGGTCCTGGTGCCCTCCGGAATCAAAACTTGAAAAGTCCTGCAGGCCCATTTATCAAGCTCCGTACGGAGCTTGAAGGGCCGTGTTTCTGGCGAGTCTTCAGACTCGCCAGAAACACAACTTATGAAGCAGCGGTCTAAAGACCGCTGCTCCATAACCCTGTCCGCCTGCTCAGAGCAGGCGGACAGGAATCACCGGAAATAAACCCGATCGAATACGATCGGGTTGATTGACACCCCCCTGCTGGCGGCCGATTGGCCTCGAGTCAGCAGGGGGCGGCGTTGCACCAGCAGCTCTTGTGAGCTGCTGGTGCAATGTTAAATCCGGAGAGCGTATTGCTCTCCGCATTTAGCGAGGTCTTGCGGACCTGATCCGCAGTGTCGGATCAGGTCCGCAAGCCCTTTGATAAATGGGCCTGCTGATGTCTGCTGGCTGTGCGCAAACAAACAAACGAACTGCTTGCTTGAATCCCTCTGGCTCTCGAATGCGGTGCGTAAATCCGGTCAGGTGTGCCGCTTATCCAATAGGATGTCAGATTCCGGCTGTGGTCCTTCCATAAAGTACAGCTCCTCTGGGTCCCAAAGTTGGAGGTTTAAGCTGCCAAAATCTCTTAAGGGGCAACAAAACAAGCACAATATGTCTCTGCTATCCTGGTATAAGATAGACAGTTCCAAAGAAGAAGGTGGCAGAGACGGTATCTTTAAAAATGTCATATTTTATTCCAAAAATGATTAATTGAAATGAGCTATGATTACGGCCTAGTGTTGAAAAACATGTCAGCCGTGCACATGCTGTATCTCTGTGTTTTATTCTCTGTGATGTACCCCCCTGGATTTTGTAATCATTTTTGGAATAAACATTGAAGTTTTTAAAGATACCGTCTCTGCCACCTTCTTCTTTGTAACTATATAAATATATATATATATATATATATATAAACCACCCCTCTTAAAATGCTATATTTGATATAAATAAAAGAGAAATTGGCAGTAGGTAATTGGTTATCATGTGACTCCTTTTACATCACTCATGCAGGGGAGCCTACACATATAGTAACCTGGGCTATTGTGGGGGTACAGGCACTGGGCTGGTTGGGCACCGTTATGTCAACGGACGGTGTAGGAGCATACAGCATAGTACATATGTATCTATAGCTACAAATAAACACCACACACACACTATATATATATATATATATATATATACACACATACATACATATATATATACTGATTAATATACATATATAAACTGCTGTACACTGCACCTTCTGCACAGGCCCTGATTCTATTACCAAGAGTTTCCTGGGGGTCATTTGCCACCCAGCAAGGGCCCAGCTCACCTAATGCACAGGATAGTGACGTGCAAACAAGTCCAAAAGTTATTTAACAGGTCATCAAGATCATTGGCCATCACAGCCAGCAAAATGTAGGCATACACAAAAACTCTGCCCATGATATCCCGATCACAAGATTAGTGGCTGGAAGGGTTGCCAATCAAGACAGTATTTTAGCCTCATGGCCGTATTTTCAAGAATTAGGTCAATGTAAAAATAAATATAGCAATAAAGACCCTGGGTGAAACATCTTCTAGGTGAATAAGCATCTAATTATATATAGAGTATCTTTGAGAAACTGCCAGTTTCAGTTGAGCTGTGCTGCTAATAGTTTGTGTTTCTTCAACACTATTATGATTTATACATTTGACATACAATAAATGATTATTGCACGACCACTGCTCCCAGTTACCCTTTTGTGCAGGATCGTATACTTGTAGCTAACACGGCAAGAACCCATTGAAGATTGTGTTGGTGTTATTTAATGGCGTGGGTAGGTTTTGCCCTTGAATCTCAGGAAATCTAGTCAGAGAATGGCTGGCATGGTGAGTAACATGACCAAACTCTCGTAGAGGTGAGTTGAATGGTGCATACATTAGTATCTGCATGTAATTATAAGCAACTTGTCATTTCAAATTAGTCTTAACAGCTTTAGACTAAGTTTTGCTGTATAATTATTTATGCAAATGTAAATGGTAGTTTTTGTCTAAATCATATGGCAGCTCTACTGGTTGGCAACATTACAGCATTCATATTGTGGCCATATACTGGTAATAGGTGCTTAGAAGTCAGTGTGGCTCACTATAGATGTTTTATTGTAGGCTATAAGGGGTCCTTTAGGGTTAGTGATACATTCAGAGCTGTTTTGGGGTCCTAGGGCCAAAGCTATATTTCAGTAAGCTAAATGTGTTCCAAAGGTGACTGTTTTAGAAGCACAGAGGATGCTAAACTGAGTAAGACCTGTATTGTGACACAGCAGTGACAGATCATTTACACGTGACCCTCAGATCAGCATATAAAATTGCACTATGTTGCTACATGCCCTCTGTACAACTTGCTGTGTAATGCTGCCGCCCCAATTGGATGTTTGAACTCGAATTGACAGTTACGGTGTCCAATGAACCACATCCAGATATCTGGCTTCTAACGAAAAGCCTATTTTGCCTCTTCCAACTTTTGTTGAAATACCCGCCTTCTTACATATTTTTAACCAATCACCCGCCTCCACCCAATAGTTGCCAAGCAGCTTTCATCAAGAAACCTCTGTTTTTTTTGTTCTCTCTTTACGGTTGGTCCTAGTCACTGACCAATAGGAAGCGGCTCAGGTAAAGGGAAAGAGGCGTATCTAGCGCCGCAAACATCATTTTCATTAGTTACTTCTGCTGACACTCATCTTATGTAGTTTTTTTATTGGCTACCGCTTTTTACCACGCATGCGTAGTTAGGGGAATGACGCAGCTTTTTCCCGTCTCGCAGGCACCTCCCACTCGCTCCGTCAGTCAGTTTGCTCAGTGAGAGGCGGCGCGAGGCCTGGCGGAACATCCCGGGGGAAGAGAGCAGCGCGAGGACAGTGTGCGGTGTGAGCTTCAGTGGGACACACGGAGCGTGAGCTTGTAACGGACGCAGGAGACTTGACAGGCGGCAGCTCTAGAACTAACAGCAGGGCGGCTCAGCCCGGATACTAATCATGGCCTCCGGCTCAGAGTGAGTATTACCGGGGGGCAAATAGAGGTGCCGGTAGGCCGGAGCACTGTCATGGCGCCAGGTGCTGTCATCACTGCGGATTCCTGGGGCGGGGATGTCAGTGCCGGGGAGGCCTCTATGTGCCCGTAGGATGCCGGTAGGCCGCTGTCACTGGCGGGTCTCGGGATGCGGGCAGGATGCTGTTATTACAGCGTTCAGTTCCGGGCTCTGGAGGTGGTGCCGGTACTGGGGTGGTCTATAACTGGGCTCGTAGCATTAGGATGCCGGTAGGCCGCACAGCTGTCATTGTACTGTCTGGTCCCGAGATGTGGCGACTTCCTGCTCGGTATTGTCCCTGTGCCGCATCCGCCACTTCTGCCCCCTGTAAGCCGGTGACTGGGCCCTGCAGTCCTTCTCCCTATCCTGCTGTGTCATCCAGGCCCTGCCCCCATCGCGCGTCCTGGCTCCTCGGCCTCACATGGGTGTTATGTTCCCTTGTTCCTGCTTAGTGCTCTATAGACTACAGAGCCTCACATACCTACCTGTGTGGTTCCCTTGTTCCTGCTTAGTGCTCTATAGACTACAAAGCCTCACTTACCTACCTGTGTGGTTCCCTTGTTCCTGCTTAGTGCTCTATAGACTACACAGCCTCACTTACCTACCTCTGTGGTTCCCTTGTTCCTGCTTAGTGCTCTATAGACTACAAAGCCTCACTTACCTACCTGTGTGGTTCCCTTGTTCCTGCTTAGTGCTCTATAGACTACAAAGCCTCACTTACCTACCTGTGTGGTTCCCTTGTTCCTGCTTAGTGCTCTATAGACTACAAAGCCTCACTTACCTACCTGTGTGGTTCCCTTGTTCCTGCTTAGTGCTCTATAGACTACAAAGCCTCACTTACCTACCTGTGTGGTTCCCTTGTTCCTGCTTAGTGCTCTATAGACTACAAAGCCTCACTTACCTACCTGTGTGGTTCCCTTGTTCCTGCTTAGTGCTCTATAGACTACAAAGCCTCACATACCTACCTGTGTGGTTCCCTTGTTCCTGCTTAGTGCTCTATAGACTACAGAGCCTCACATACCTACATGTGTGGTTCCCTTGTTCCTGCTTAGTGCTCTATAGACTACAAAGCCTCACTTACCTACCTGTGTGGTTCCCTTGTTCCTGCTTAGTGCTCTATAGACTACAAAGCCTCACTTACCTACCTGTGTGGTTCCCTTATTCCTGCTTAGTGCTCTATAGACTACAGAGCCTCACTTACCTACCTGTGTGGTTCCCTTGTTCCTGCTTAGTGCTCTATAGACTACAAAGCCTCACATACCTACCTGTGTGGTTCCCTTATTCCTGCTTAGTGCTCTATAGACTACAAAGCCTCACTTACCTACCTGTGTGGTTCCCTTGTTCCTGCTTAGTGCTCTATAGACTACAGAGCCTCACTTACCTACCTGTGTGGTTCCCTTGTTCCTGCTTAGTGCTCTATAGACTACAAAGCCTCACATACCTACCTGTGTGGTTCCCTTATTCCTGCTTAGTGCTCTATAGACTACAAAGCCTCACATACCTACCTGTGTGGTTCCCTTGTTCCTGCTTAGTGCTCTATAGACTACAGAGCCTCACATACCTACCTGTGTGGTTCCCTTGTTCCTGCTTAGTGCTCTATAGACTACAAAGCCTCACATACCTACCTGTGTGGTTCCCTTGTTCCTGCTTATTGCTCTATAGACTACAGAGCCTCACTTACCTACCTGTGTGGTTCCCTTGTTCCTGCTTAGTGCTCTATAGACTACAAAGCCCCACATACCTACCTGTGTGGTTCCCTTGTTCCTGCTTAGTGCTCTATAGACTACAGAGCCTCACTTACCTACCTGTGTGGTTCCCTTGTTCCTGCTTAGTGCTCTATAGACTACAGAGCCTCACTTACCTACCTGTGTGGTTCCCTTGTTCCTGCTTAGTGCTCTATAGACTACAGAGCCTCACATACCTACCTGTGTGGTTCCCTTGTTCCTGCTTAGTGCTCTATAGACTACAGAGCCTCACATACCACCTACCTGTGTGGTTCCCTTGTTCCTGCTTAGTGCTCTATAGACTACAAAGCCTCACATACCACCTACCTGTGTGGTTCCCTTGTTCCTGCTTAGTGCTCTATAGACTACAAAGCCTCACTTACCTACCTGTGTGGTTCCCTTGTTCCTGCTTAGTGCTCTATAGACTACAAAGCCTCACATACCTACCTGTGTGGTTCCCTTGTTCCTGCTTAGTGCTCTATAGACTACAAAGCCTCACTTACCTACCTGTGTGGTTCCCTTGTTCCTGCTTAGTGCTCTATAGACTACAAAGCCTCACTTACCTACCTGTGTGGTTCCCTTGTTCCTGCTTAGTGCTCTATAGACTACAGAGCCTCACATACCACCTACCTGTGTGGTTCCCTTGTTCCTGCTTAGTGCTCTATAGACTACAAAGCCTCACATACCACCTACCTGTGTGGTTCCCTTGTTCCTGCTTAGTGCTCTATAGACTACAAAGCCTCACTTACCTACCTGTGTGGTTCCCTTGTTCCTGCTTAGTGCTCTATAGACTACAAAGCCTCACTTACCTACCTGTGTGGTTCCCTTGTTCCTGCTTAGTGCTCTATAGACTACAAAGCCTCACATACCTACCTGTGTGGTTCCCTTGTTCCTGCTTAGTGCTCTATAGACTACAAAGCCTCACATACCTACCTGTGTGGTTCCCTTGTTCCTGCTTAGTGCTCTATAGACTACAAAGCCTCACATACCTACCTGTGTGGTTCCCTTGTTCCTGCTTAGTGCTCTATAGACTACAAACCCTCACATACCTACCTGTGTGGTTCCCTTGTTCCTGCTTAGTGCTCTATAGACTACACAGCCTCACTTACCTACCTGTGTGGTTCCCTTATTCCTGCTTAGTGCTCTATAGACTACAAAGCCTCACTTACCTACCTGTGTGGTTCCCTTGTTCCTGCTTAGTGCTCTATAGACTACAAAGCCTCACTTACCTACCTGTGTGGTTCCCTTGTTCCTGCTTAGTGCTCTATAGACTACAAAGCCTCACATACCTACCTGTGTGGTTCCGCACATGGGTGTTCTGTTCCGTTGTTCCTGTTAGTCATTACCAAAAAAAATATTTTCCAATTTGGAAAGTTATTTTGGCAATGACGATATTTATTGCTCAGTAGATGCATTTCAGCAAGTTTTTAGTGAAGAAATATTAGTTTTGCACTTTATGAATATACTTTGTGCTGAAAAGAGCCAGATGCCACAGACTGTGGCTATTTGTTGGCATTTGTCTAGTTGGTACATGCCCAAATGCAGTGTAGTGAGGTAAATACACGCACATGCTTTGAACATAAAGTTGCTTAGGTATAATAGCTGCAAATTCATAAATTGGTCCAGTTGCTTATAATTCACTTGACACCCTAATCTGTGCTATATGCCAGCAGCAGATAAACTAGCTTAATACAGTACATAAGCTTAAACGTACTAGACACTATTGGTTGGTGTAGATCAGTGTTTCTCAACCGCGGTCCTCAAGTACCCCAACAGTCCTGGTTTTAATTATAGCTAAACCGGTGCACAGGTGTAGTAATCAGCTGATGAGTAACCAACCTGCTCCCATCCATCAGCTGATTATTTCACCTGTGCTCTAGTTCAGCTATAATAATAATTAAAAAAAACCAACACAGGCCTGTGGGGGTACTTGAGGACCGCGGTTGAGAAACACTGGTGTAGATAACTTCTCATTTAAAAAAAAAACCCTCTTCAGAAAATTATTGGCATATTCAAATACTGTATTCCATTCTCTCATTGGTTAGCTGGCTGATTTGACAACCCAAGATGGGAGCAGGAACACCCCACTACATGTGTCCTAGCACCCTGGTTCGGCTTTGTCCATGAGTTTACTATTAAATTCTGTCAGTTCAGAATAGCAGCTCCCACTAAAGGGTTAAAGCACTTATTATTTTTATCCCATTTGTATTTGGTACATCAGTGTCTGCCTCATTGTTATAAGTAATTTCACATCAGCCTTTGTCAGCTGCTTGTTTCATATCTTGTTTGTAGTGAATGTTTCCTGGAAATAATACTTCTTAATCTTCTATATTCTTTACTGCACTTATTTCCCATATCCTGCACGTGTGCTGAGTCTTTGTGAGCATCACATGTAGGGCAGAGAGCACACTGATTGGAGGAAACTGATCCCTCCTCAGTGACACTGCACAATCTGCACAGAGCAACTGGATATAGATGTAAACATGAGAGGGACTGGTTATTGTAAACACAGACCCTACTGATGATGCTTCTAATAAGTAAAACAATACAAATAGCAAAAATATTAATAAAATAAACCACCTTTCCTGAGTTCTTGTATTTATGTCCTGTTATACAGTATAATGGCATTTTTTCAATTTTGTATTTTTTTTGCTTATAACTAGAACCAATTTGACTATTTCCACTTTAAGGATTTAGTTTTTTTGTCTTCTGTCAGCATGGCTTAGATTTTAGTAACTTGCATTTATTTTTTACTTAAAGAAGTAAAATAGTTTTAATGGCCATAAGAAAATCAGTTTACGTTATACCGTAGGTTGCAGTAAACTGCGCTGTTTGTCGGGCCATTGAACTGCGCATGCACACATTTATCGGTCACAGCAAAAACCATCAGGAAAAAATTCCTATTCAGAATCTGCTACCTCTCAATGCGCATGCTGCTGATTTACATAATCACATTCCTTTTAACATGTGGAGTGCGGTTACGTTAAACTGAGCATGCGCAGAGGTAGCAGACTCTGATAGAACACCGGCCACTATAACAGGAGACTTGGTACACTCTGCACCAAGTTTAGTGCAGGTCCTGAGAGCCGAAGCCTCCTGTTGGCACGCCCAGGGCTCTGGCAAGAAGCGAATCAGGTTAGTACGCTCTCCAGAGAGCGTTGGGTTAAGTATGTATTAAGTATTTATTATGGAGCTACAGCTTCAAAACCTTTACATTAGTTTTGATGAAAATTAATGTAAATATTTAACAAATTAGATTTTTGTTTAGTTTTAAACTGAACTATTATAGTGCAGGCATCGAATATTTTCTTCCCTGTGCATCCTCAATTTCTATATAATAAAGATTTGCCAGCATAGATTTGGAAAAGCTTTCCTTGTGTACTTAATTTGAGTCACAGTTGGTTTAATTGAATTGAGGAATGATTCTTTTCTTGTTGGAGCTATTACTTAATGCCAGATGGGTTGGTATTTGCATTGCACACCGTAGCCATGTTTTGTTTCTAGGCAGTGAAGTGGTTAAAACTATATTATACTTCTAGATCTGACTGTATAACCAGAGGACAACTAGTCTCTTGTTTTGTACAGGTAGCTGCCGGTTGCTAAGAGCCCATTGTGATGTGTTATATTGATGGTTGCTGAGGTGTATTTGCTTTGTTTGTAATCGTGTGTGACATTTTCAGTTGTCAGATGTATAAAAATACAGCAAGCTCTTCCCATGTAACAATGTATCCGGTTTTGGCTAATCATATTAAATACTGTACGTGCGTTCAATTTTAGATCTGATGCTAAGTGCTTATGAAAGTGTTTTTTTTATGTTAGAGAAAGTCAAGTCCCAAAAAACACATGATTTAAATAGGGCATGTCATTTTTAAACCACTTTCTAATTTACTTTTATCACTGATTTTTCTTTGTTCTCTTGTTGTTCTTAGTTTAAATTTTATTTTTCTTTCATGATTCAGATAAACATACAATCTTAATCAACTTTCCAATTTACTTATATTATCAAAATACCTTCATTCTTTTGGCATCCTTTGTTGGAGTAACAATGCACTTCAGGTGGCTAGCAAAACACATTGTTGAGCCAATGGCCTCTAGTTATCAACGTGTCTACTTACCTGCCTTCGCCGGCCCCAATACGCTCGCCTACCATCGCCGCAGCGGACCTGAATAATCTCGCCAAAGTTATCAATAAAGCTGTCAAAAATCCGTGCACCAAGTACGGGGCGATGAGCAGCGGACTGTGCTAGTTATCACTCATCCGATCTCGCTGCTCTTCGGCTTTTTCCCAGCTTTATTGCTAGCCTGTCACTAAGCACCCACACTAAACTACACTGTTCTACCCCCTATCCCGCCGCTCCCGGACACCGCCGCAACTATAATAAATGTATTAACCCCTAAACCGCCGCTCCCGGAGCCCACTGCCGCCTACATTATACCTAGTAACCCCTATCCTGCCCCCCCCCCATACCGCTGCCACCTATAATAAATTTATTAACCCCTATCCTGCCGATCCCGGACCCCTCCGCAACTAAATAAATTGTTTAACCCCTAAACCGCCGCTCCCGGACCCCTCCGCCACCTATATTAAATTTATTAACCCCTAATCTGCCCCCCCCTACACCGTCGCCACCTATAATAAAATTATTATCCCCTAAACCTAAGTCTAACCCTAACACCCCTCTAACTTAAATATTAAATAAATCTTATTCACTAAATTAATCCTATTTAAAACTAAATACTTACCTTTAAAATAAACCCTAATATAGCTACAATATAAATAATAATTATATTGTAGCTATTTTAGGATTTATTTTTATTTTACAGGTAACTTTGTATTTATTTTAGCTAGTTAGAATAGTTATTAAATAGTTATTAACTATTTAATAACTACCTAGCTAAAAGAAATACAAAATTACCTGTAAAATCCTAACCTAAGTTACAATTAAACCTAACACTACACTATCATTAAATTAATTAGCTACACATAACTACAATTAAATAAACCTAAAGTACAAAAAATAAAAAAAATAATTTACAAACATTTAAAAAATATTACAACAATTTTAAGCTACTTACACCTAATCAAAGCCCCCCAAAATAAAAAAATGCCCTACCCTATTCTACATTAAAAAGTTAACAGCTCTATTACCTTACCAGCCCTTAAAAAAGCCTTTTGCCGGGGCATGCCCCAATGAAATCCGCTCTTTTGCCTGTAAAATAAAAATACAACCCCCCCAACATTAAAACCCACCACCCACACACCCCTACTCTAATCCAAACCCCCCTTAAATAAACCTAACACTACCCCCCTTAAGATCATCCTACCTTCAGCCGTCTTCAGCCAGCCGACCACCGATGGAACAGAAGAGGAGATCCGCAGCGGCAGAAGTCATCATCATCCAAGGGGCGCTGAAGAAGTCTTCCATCCGATTGAAGTCATCATCCAGGCGGCGTCTTCAATCTTCATCCATCCGGAGCCATCTTCAGACGAACTGACGCGGAGCGATCCTCTTCTACCGACGGACTAACGACGAATGAAGGTTCCTTTAAATGACATCATCCAAGATGGCGTCCCTCGAATTCCGATTGGCTGATAGGATTCTATCAGCCAATCGGAATTAAGGTAGGAAAAATCTGATTAGCTGATTGAATAGGCAAATCAGATTGAAGTTCAATCCGATTGGCTGATCCAATCAGCCAATCAGATTGAGCTCGCATTCTATTGGCTGATCGGAACAGCCAATAGAATGCAAGCTCAATCTGATTGGATCAGCCAATCAGATTTTTCCTACCTTAATTCGGATTGGCTGATTGAATCCTATCAGCCAATCGGAATTCGAGGGACGCCATCTTGGATGATGTCACTTAAAGGAACCGTCATTTGTCGGTAGAAGAGGATGGCTCCGCGTCGGCTAGTCTGAAGATGGCTCCGCTCCGGATGGATGAAGATTGAAGATGCCGCCTGGATGATGACTTCAATCGGATGGAAGACTTCTTCAGCGCCCCTTGGATGAAGACTTCTGCCGCTGCGGATCTCCTCTTCTGTTCCATCGGTGGTCTGCTGGCTGAAGACGGCTAAAGGTAGGCTGATCTTCAGGGGGGTAGTGTTAGGTTTATTTAAGGGGGGGTTTGGGTTAGAGTAGGGGTGTGTGGGTGGTGGGTTTTAATGTTGGGGGGGTTGTATTTTTTTTTTTTTTTACAGGCAGAAGAGCTGTTTTCTTTGGGGCATGCCCCGCAAAAGGCGCTTTTAAGGGCTGGTAAGGTAATAGAGCTGTTAACTTTATAATGTAGAATAGGGTAGGGCATTTTTTTATTTTGGGGGGCTTTGTTATTTTATTAGGGGGCTTAGATTAGGTGTAAGTAGCTTAAAATTGTTGTAATATTTTTGAAATGTTTAACTTATTTTTTTTATTTTTTGTACTTTAGTTTATTTAATTGTATTTAATTGTAGTTATTTGTAGCTAATTTAATTAATTTAATGATAGTGTAGTGTTAGGTGTACTTGTAACTTAGGTTAGTTTTTATTTTACAGGTAATTTTCTCTTTATTTTAACTAGGTAGGTATTAAATAGTTATTAACTATTTAATAGCTATTGTACCTGGTTAAAATAAATTAAAAGTTGCCTGTAAAATAAAAATAAATCCTAAAATAGCTACAATATAATTATTTATATTGTAGCTATATTAGGGTTTATTTTAAAGGTAAGTATTTAGTTTTAAATAGGATTAATTTAGTTAATAAGAGTAATATTTATTTAGATTTAATTAATATTTAAGTTGGGGGGGTTAGGGTTAGGCTTAGGTTTAGGGGTTAATTTATTATAGTGGCGGCGGTGTAGGGGGGCAGGATAGGGGTTAATAGGTATGTAGGTGGCGGCGGGGTCCGGGAGCAGCGGTTTAGGGGGTAATACATTTATTTAGTTGCGGCAGTGTAGGGGGACAGATTAGGGTAGTTTAGACTCGGGGTACATGTTAGGGTGTTAGGTGCAGACATCTCCCATAGGAATCAATGGGATGTCGGGCAGCAGCGAACATGAACTTTCGCTATGGTCAGACTCCCATTGATTCCTATGGGATCCGCCGCCTCCAGGGCGGCGGGTTGAAAACCAGGTACGCTGGGCCGGAAAACTGCCGAGCGTACCTGGTAGTTTTTTGATAACTAGCAAAAGTAGTCAGATTGTGCCGCACTTGTGTGCGGAACATCTGGAGTGATGTAAGAATCGATCTGTGTCGGACTGAGTCCGGCGGATTGAAGCTTACTTACTTTTGCCGGTCTCTAGCCTTTAATAACTAAGGCGAATCGGCCTCGCCACAAATACGCTGCGTAATTCCAGCGTATTTGAGGTTGACGGCTTGATAACTAGGGGCCAATGAGAAGAGTGTGTAGCCACCAGATAATTCCAGTTTTCTCCACAGAAATTATTTGCAGCCTGGTGGCATTATGACATAGGGTGGGGATAGTGTAATACTTTTATAAATAACAGAAAATGTAATAAGGCTGTTACTTTAAAGGGACACTGAACCCAATATTTTTCTTTCGTGATTCAGATAGAGCAGCAATTTTAAGCAACGTTCTAATTTTACTCCTATGAAGTTTTCTTCATTCTCTTGCTATCTTTATTTGAAAGCAATATAAGTTTAGAAGCGGACTATTTTTGGTTCACAACCTGGGTTGTCCTTGCTGATTGGACAGCACCAATTAAAAAGTGCTGTCTAGGGTTCTGAACCATGCCTTTTTCAAATAAAGATAGCAAGAGAACAAAGAAATTTATAATCTGAGTAAATTAGAAAGTTGCTTAAAATTGCTGCTCTATCTGAATCATGAAAATATAAATTTGGCTTTAATGTCCCTTTAAAGGGACAAAATACCCATGTGCTAAATCACTTGGTAGTGATGCAGCATAATTGTAAAAAGATGTCACCTGATCTTTGTACAAAAGGAAGATTTTACCTCGATGTCCTCAGCTCACACGAGTAAGTGCTGTGTAAACAGTTATTCTTCAGCTGCATGTTGAAGAGAGAAAAAAAGGACATCCGCAGTGATGAGGTCATGCGTTGGGTTTTGTGGTGAGCGCATGAGATTTCACTGATTTCATAGTAAACTTCCTTAAACGGGTAAGGGAAATAACATGAATGCTACCTTGCAAGTCCCAGGACTAGCATCCTGCTTGGCTGTTTAAATTCCCTTTAAAATGGGATGTGGCTACTGAGGACATTTGGAGGTAAAATATCTTCATATTTTACATAGTGATGTTTAGGTTATATTTTCTAGTCGGCTTTATACAGCTATGCTGCATCACTTTCAAGTGCTTCAGCATTAGGGTTCCATGTCTCTTTAAAGGGACACTCAAGTCAAAATTAAACTTCATGATTCAGATAGAACAGCAATTTTAAACAACTTTCCAATTTACTTCCATTAACAAAATGTGCACAGTATTTTTATATTTACACTTTTTGAGTCACAAACTCCTACTGAGCATGTGCAAGAATTCACAGCATATACGTATATGCATTTGTGATTGGCTGATGACTGTCACATGATACAGGGGGAGTGGAAATAAACATAACTTTGCAATTTATTTAACAAAAATCTACTACTCATTTGAAGTTCAGACTAAGTGCTATTGCATTGTCTTCTTATCTTGCATTTGTTGATTATGCAATTCTACTGTATTGACTGGTCCTTTAAGCTATCCAAAGCACACATTATGCAAATAAATTAATGAATGGATTGAATAATTTGTGCACATAAAAATATTGTAGATTGATATCTTAAATGTTAATCAGAGTCTATTAAATAGGCCCTGGGTAGAAAAATGGATTTCAAGAGAACAAAGCATATTAGATAATAGAAGTACATTGGAAAGTTGTTTAAAATTGCATGTTGTATCTGAATCAGTAAAGTTGTGTTTTTTTTTTTTTTTTTTTTTTTTAATTTTGACTTTACTGTCCCTTTAAATTCATTGTGGACAAATTGCATTTAATTCACAAGCTAAATGCGCTAATAAAATATTTTTTTTACTCTCTAATATCTCTTCAGTAGAACTTACTGTTTACAGAAAATGTGTGCTTCAAACATAGGGATTACTCCATTTTTATGTTCCTGATCTCTCCTCAATTACTTGTCACACGCCAGTGATTTTGATTCTCTTCTAGATTTAATAATCGTATTTATTTTTTTCACCAGTGCTAAATCGGATGACTTATCCACAGCAATTTTGAAACAGAAGAACCGTCCAAATCGGTTAATTGTGGATGAAGCTATCAATGAAGACAACAGTGTGGTATCTCTGTCTCAGGTGTGTAGTGAAGCTGTCGTTTCTTAAACCTATGTAATTGGGAGTTTCTGTTTAATAATGCAGCTTTGCTCTCTAAGGCCAAGATGGATGAGCTGCAGTTGTTCAGAGGAGATACTGTCCTCCTGAAGGGAAAGAAGAGACGCGAAGGCGTGTGCATTGTTCTCTCGGATGACACCTGCTCAGATGAGAAGATCCGGATGAACAGAGTTGTGCGTAACAACCTGAGGGTGCGGCTTGGAGATGTTATCAGGTACTTAGGCCTCCTGTATCTGCATGGCTACATTTTATATACTCACATTTTTTTTTCTTAATTCTAATATTTATAAATCTTTATTAAAATAAACAATCAGTGATTTCCTCCCCCCTCTAAAGCCTGTTTATTTTAAGATGAAGATTATCAGTCTTGTAATTTATTAATCAAGGAAGAATACATTTTCACTTATTACTTGAAATTTCAAGCTTGATAGTATTTTTAAATTGCGTGTGACAAAATAATTCACTGAATGTGAGGATCACACACAACAATACATAATTTAATTACTGTTAGTTTTTACTATCTCCAGTGAGAACGATGATATTCATGGCCATCTTGATATTTTAAATTTAAAATGACAATGATGCATAATAAACCTGAAATGTAGAATTATTAATAAATTTTGAAGCTAACAGAGTTCATGCCAATTGTATTTCATGCAGAATTAAGTAACATTAATATTAGTATTGACTGTCTCTTTAATATAAGACAGTAAATTAATCTTTGGCTCTGACAAACTATTAAGAAAACTAAGTTTTCTCATGTAACCTAAGCTATTTCTAAACCATTAAATACATCCCAGCAGATAGAGTGGGTCTTTGGGAACATATTAAATGGTCTAAAATGTTGCAGTGCATTGTCTTTCTGTGTATTTTTTTATTTATTTTTTTAAACAAAATCTAACTTTTTATTAAAGGGATATAAAACGGTGTTTCATTGTAACAAAAAAGTGCTAAGCAGTGGGTTATACTTAATAGAAAGCATTGCAATATGAATTTATCATTTTAAACAGACTTTACCTTATTTTCTTAACTTCGTTTGGGAAGGGTCCATTACTTCCTATCACAGCTCCTCAAGGGGGTGGGGTTTCTACATGAAGGTAATGTAGCAGATTTTACTAAAGTGTTGCTAGGAGACATCTTAATCTATTTGCAGTCAGTTTATTGCCCATGCTCAGGAGTGGTCTCTCACTGCAGAAATCATGTGATAGTGGAGCTTAAAGGGACATGTAACTCAAATATTGTCTAATTATGAGAATAGAATTTTTAAACAATTTTCTAATTTACTTCTATTATCTAATTTGTTTCATTCTCTTTGTATCATTTGTTGAAGGAGCAGCAATGTACTACTGGTTTCTAACTGAACACATGGGTGAGCCAATGACAATCAGTGTGTGTATATATCTCTATCCACCAATCAGCAGCTAGGACCTAGGTTCTTTGCTGCTCCTGAGCTTACCTAGATGAACCTTTTAGCAAAAGATAAGAGAAGGAAGCAAATTAAATAGAAGTAAATTGGAAAGTTGTTTAAAATCGCATGCTCTTTCTGAAGGAGAGAACATTTTTGGGTTTCATGTCCCTTGAAGTTAGGTATGCTGATCTAGCTGCAGTCAGTGGCGACACTGAGAATTTCTAAGTTGTTTGGTGTCCACACAATTTGTTTTATTTTAAGATTACATTGGTTTAACATTTTTTCTACTTGAGGAGCACTTTCATATCCCTTTAAGTGCACAAGCACGTTTTTAAGACAAACTTTGATTTAAAATACTCTTGTTCAGGCGCAGCAAAATAAATCTACATTTGTTTAATAAAAAAAAGTGAACTTTCAATGTTTTCTTTCTTTCCTCAGTATACAACCATGTCCTGATGTTAAGTATGGGAAACGTGTGCACGTGTTGCCTATAGATGACACAGTGGAAGGAATTACTGGCAATCTGTTTGAGGTGTATCTCAAGCCTTATTTCTTGGAAGCCTACAGACCAATAAGAAAAGGTACTGCCTTGCCTTAAAAAACCCGCTTTGCTTGTTAATAGATTTTCATAAGTTATAATCTGCCGTACATTATTGCTTCTTAAGCTTGGATAACATAACCTTCTGATTGTAAAGAATGATGCCTGTCAGCCAACACTCGCACATACTCTATTGAAGCTTAGGAGCCGGCCCTTTTTTTGTTGAGTACCCTTGGTAGCGATTGGTGTCTAAATGTAGCCACCAATCGGCAAGCTCTACTGAGGTGCTCAACTAAAAATCTTACATTCTTGCTTTTTCAATTAAAGATACCAAGAGAAGAAAGAAAGAAAGAAAAAAATAATAGGAGTAATTAGAAAGTTGCTGAAAATAGCTGCTTTATCTGAATCATGAGTTTAATTTTGACTTGACTATTCCTTTTTAGGACTATGCTTTGCATGATATAGTGCCCAGCTTATTATTTACACCTAGCCCTAGACTGATGGGATTTGTTATTTGAATTGATGTGCGCTATTATCTGTTTTCACAATTAGCAGCTTACTTGTTGTTGCTGATTATATGTACACTATAGATGTGTAAGGCTTTGTCCTGTTATTAAAATATAGTCCTTAGAGCTTTTCTTGTTTTTGTTTTTTTGTGTTTTTAATTAATTGTAATATGAACAAAATTCAACCTAAATATATATCTGCTATTTTAAGAGCGGACTAGATATTATCCCCTAACCTCGTTATTTACCATTGCATATAGATATTCAAGATATTTTTATGTTAGAATGTAGTCCAGGCTTACTTTAAGAGGCCCCTTGCATTGTGCATGGAGAGTTTACAAAGATAAATATCCCACCGAGGTGAAATTGGCAAAACCCTACTTTTGTATCTCAAGCATCTCAACACCATCTGGGCGCCTCTTCTCTGCTGCAGGCAAAATAGCTTGCAAAAAAGGCCAGCCTCAGCCAGGAGTATGTGGTCATGTTGAGATTTTTGCATTTCAATGCAAAGTTTCTGAAAGAATGAATAACAGAATGTGATAAACAGTGGTAGTCTGCCTCTTTCTACTTCTACCTTTTTTCAAACCGTTTGTGGTTTTGTTTTGCTTAATTATAAAAATGTGTTCTGCTGCTTAAAAATTGGACAGTTGTGTGATTGTAAAGTTTTAGTCTGAAGTTTATTTGTAACACTCAGTATATGGATTTTTTTTTTTTAAATATATGGGGAATTTTTTTTTAATCAGACTAGTCGATTAATCGAAAAAATAATCTGCCAATTAATTATGAAAATAAGTTAGCTGCAGCCCTAGATATAATGAATCTATGTGCATTTAAATTTTGACCGGAATGTCTCTTTAAGCCCATTAATGGGAACCCGGGTAAAGAATTCCATGGATCTTGCATAACTGGGTTACTATTACTACAAAAACCCCATACGCAAGTCTTTGCTTACTGGGTAGATGAACGCTATTTTCTTAAGTGCTGTTTTCTTAATCTGCAATTAGTGTTCAAAATGACGATGCACAACACTGCTCTATTGTCCATGCTAAAAAGCAGCCTTTAAAATCATTGCTTTCATCTTGTTTTACCCAGAAGTGTAGTGGGAAACCTATGAAACTTTAGATTGTTTAATTATGATAACTTTAAATCCTTTTCTGCTTCAAATTAAAAATTTGTTTTCTTATGTCTCTGCCAATAGGGGATATCTTCCTTGTACGTGGTGGGATGCGTGCTGTCGAGTTCAAAGTGGTGGAGACTGACCCAAGCCCGTACTGTATAGTCGCTCCAGATACTGTAATTCACTGTGAAGGGGAGCCCATCAAACGCGAGGTGGGTTACAGGCAGCAGAAACCCTAGTGTACTGTAATAATGAGAATTGTCTCCGCTGTTCTTTTCATGAGCTTGTGCACATTTTTTGTTATTATAATACTTTATAAAGTGCCAACAAATTCTGCAACACTGTCCATGGGTACAACTGATTCAATACTTGTAAGAGACAAGAAAATATTTGTCAGACAAATACAGTAGGAATAGAGGGCCCTTTTCCCGTGGGAATTTATAATCTAAAGGGTAGGAGGGTGAGAAACAGGAGTTGAGGACTACAAGATTGATAATACAGAGATGAGGGCAATTATTTAAGTGGAGTGAATTTGTTACTGAGCTGGGTAGTAGGCTTCCTTGAGCAGAAATTTCTTTGGAACCTTCTCTCAGATCTGCCTTTTTTTATTTTAAAAATTCCCTAGAGGGTTGTTGCTGCACGAGAGAAGTCCTGTAGTCTAGTATGGGACCAGAGAGGTGATGGTAGATGATGCAAGGACCCCAAGGCAGAACATAGAGTGAAAAATGCAGCATGTCTGCAGAAAGAACAGGAGCTGTTAGCACTTTAACATTTCAGTGCTGTTCTCTTTAAACAGAGCTGTTCTCTGGCTGCATTGTAAAAGTTTTCCTTATCACAGAGCATCCAGAGCAAAGTGCTGTTTGAAGACAACAATCAAATATGCAGTAGTGCTGCAAAGCAACAGTGCATTGATTGTTTGGCTCTCAGATTTTTGCAAGCTCGTTCCCTAGCTTTTCAGTCTGAAAAGCTGTTTTTCTCTGATTGTAAGATGTTTGTATGAGAAATGCACCTTTTCTCCAACATAGGTGTGTCCGGTCCACGGCGTCATCCTTACTTGTGGGATATTCTCTTCCCCAACAGGAAATGGCAAAGAGCCCAGCAAAGCTGGTCACATGATCCCTCCTAGGCTCCGCCTTCCCCAGTCATTCTCTTTGCCGTTGTACAGGCAACATCTCCACGGAGATGGCTTAGAGTTTTTTTGGTGTTTAACTGTAGTTTTTATTATTCAATCAAGAGTTTATTTTAAAATAGTGCTGGTATGTACTATTTACTCTGAAACAGAAAGGTGATGAAGATTTCTGTTTGTAAGAGGAAAATGATTTTAGCAACCGTTACTAAAATCGATGGCTGTTTCCACACAGGACTGTTGAGAGGAATTAACTTCAGTTGGGGGAAACAGTGAGCAGACTTTTGCTGCTTGAGGTATGACACATTTCTAACAAGACGATGTAATGCTGGAAGCTGTCATTTTCCCTATGGGATCCGGTAAGCCATTTTTATTACATAAGAAAAAAAGGGCTTCACAAGGGCTTTTAAGACTGTAGACATTTTCTGGGCTAAAACGATTGATATATAAACATATTTTATACTTCATAGCTTTGAGGAATTATTTTATTCTTGGGAATTATGTAAAATAACCGGCAGGCACTGTATTGGACACCTTATCCTCTAGGGGCTTTCCCTAATCATAGGCAGAGCCTCATTTTCGCGCCTCTATTGCGCACTTGTTTTTAGGAAGCATGACATGCAGATGCATGTGTGAGGAGCTCTGATACACAGAAAAGACTTTCTGAAGGCGTCATTTGGTATCGTATTCCCCTTTGGGCTTGGTTGGGTCTCAGCAAAGCAGATACCAGGGACTGTAAAGGGGTTAAATATAAAAACGGCTCCGGTTCCGTTATTTTAAGAGTTAAAGCTTTCAAATTTGGTGTGCAATACTTTTAAGGCTTTAAGACACTGTGGTGAAATTTTGGTGAATTTTGAACAATTCCTTCATACTTTTTCACATTTGCAGTAATAAAGTGTGTTCAGTTTAAAATTTAAAGTGACAGTAACGGTTTTATTTTAAAACGTTTTTTGTACTTTGTTATCAAGTTTATGCCTGTTTAACATGTCTGAACTACCAGATAGACTGTGTTCTGTATGTGGGGAAGCCAAGGTTCCTTCTCATTTAAATAGATGTGATTTATGTGACACAAAATTTAGAGAAAATGATGCCCAAGATGATTCCTCAAGTGAGGGGAGTAAGCATGGTACTGCATCATCCCCTCCTTCGTCTACACCAGTCTTGCCCACACAGGAGGCCCCTAGTACATCTAGTGCGCCAATACTCCTTACTATGCAACAATTAACGGCTGTAATGGATAATTCTATCAAAAACATTTTAGCCAAAATGCCCACTTATCAGCGAAAGCGCGACTGCTCTGTTTTAGAAAATACTGAAGAGCATGAGGACGCTGATGATATTGTTTCTGAAGTGCCCCTACACCAGTCTGAGGGGGCCAGGGAGGTTTTGTCTGAGGGAGAAATTTCAGATTCAGGGAAAATTTCTCAACAAGCTGAACCTGATGTGATTACATTTAAATTTAAATTGGAACATCTCCGCGCCCTGCTTAAGGAGGTGTTATCTACTCTGGATGATTGTGAGAATTTGGTCATTCCAGAGAAATTATGTAAAATGGACAAGTTCCTAGAGGTCCCGGGGCCCCCCGAAGCTTTTCCTATACCCAAGCGGGTGGCGGACATTGTAAATAAAGAATGGGAAAGGCCCGGCATACCTTTCGTCCCTCCCCCTATATTTAAGAAATTGTTTGCTATGGTCGACCCCAGAAAGGACTTATGGCAGACAGTCCCCAAGGTCGAGGGGGCGGTTTCTACTCTAAACAAACGCACCACTATACCCATAGAAGATAGTTGTGCTTTCAAAGATCCTATGGATAAAAAAATTAGAGGGTTTGCTTAAAAAGATGTTTGTTCAGCAAGGTTACCTTCTACAACCAATTTCATGCATTGTTCCTGTCACTACAGCAGCGTGTTTCTGGTTCGATGAACTAGAAAAGGCGCTCAATAAAGATTCTTCTTATGAGGAGATTTTGGACAGAATTCATGCTCTCAAATTGGCTAACTCTTTCACCCTAGACGCCACTTTGCAATTGGCTAGATTAGCGGCGAAAAATTCTGGGTTTGCTATTGTGGCGCGCAGAGCGCTTTGGCTAAAATCTTGGTCAGCGGATGCGTCTTCCAAGAACAAATTGCTTAACATTCCTTTCAAGGGGAAAACGCTGTTTGGCCCTGACTTGAAAGAGATTATTTCTGATATCACTGGGGGCAAGGGCCACGCCCTTCCTCAGGATAGGTCTTTCAAGGCCAAAAATAAACCTAATTTTCGTCCCTTTCGCAGAAACGGACCAGCCCCAAGTGCTACGTCCTCTAAGCAAGAGGGTAATACTTCTCAAGCCAAGCCAGCCTGGAGGCCAATGCAAGGCTGGAACAAAGGAAAGCAGGCCAAGAAACCTGCCACTGCTACCAAGACAGCATGAGATGTTGGCCCCCGATCCGGGACCGGATCTGGTGGGGGGCAGACTCTCTCTTCGCTCAGGCTTGGGCAAGAGATGTTCTGGATCCTTGGGCGCTAGAAATAGTCTCCCAAGGTTATCTTCTGGAATTCAAGGGGCTTCCCCCAAGGGGGAGGTTCCACAGGTCTCAATTGTCTTCAGACCACATAAAAAAACAGGCATTCTTACATTGTGTAGAAGACCTGTTAAAAATGGGAGTGATTCATCCTGTTCCATTAGGAGAACAAGGGATGGGGTTCTACTCCAATCTGTTCGTAGTTCCCAAAAAAGAGGGAACATTCAGACCAATCTTAGATCTCAAGATCCTAAACAAGTTTCTCAAGGTTCCATCGTTCAAAATGGAAACCATTCGAACAATTCTTCCTTCCATCCAGGAAGGTCAATTCATGACCACGGTGGATTTAAAGGATGCGTATCTACATATTCCTATCCACAAGGAACATCATCGGTTCCTAAGGTTCGCATTCCTGGACAAGCATTACCAGTTTGTGGCACTTCCGTTTGGATTAGCCACTGCTCCAAGAATTTTCACAAAGGTACTAGGGTCCCTTCTAGCGGTGCTAAGACCAAGGGGCATTGCAGTAGTACCTTACTTGGACGACATTCTGATTCAAGCGTCGTCCCTTCCACAAGCAAAGGCTCACACGGACATTGTCCTGGCCTTTCTCAGTTCTCACGGGTGGAAAGTGAACGTAGAAAAAAGTTCTCTATCTCCGTCAACAAGGGTTCCCTTCTTGGGAACAATAATAGACTCCTTAGAAATGAGGATTTTTCTGACAGAAGCCAGAAAATCAAAACTTCTAAACTCTTGTCAAGTACTTCATTCTGTTCCTCTTCCTTCCATAGCGCAGTGCATGGAAGTAATAGGTTTGATGGTAGCGGCAATGGACATAGTTCCTTTTGCGCGAATTCATCTAAGACCATTACAACTGTGCATGCTCAGTCAGTGGAATGGGGATTATACAGACTTGTCTCCGACGATACAAGTAGATCAGAGGACCAGAGATTCACTCCGTTGGTGGCTGTCCCTGGACAACCTGTCACAGGGGATGAGCTTCCGCAGACCAGAGTGGGTCATTGTCACGACCGACGCCAGTCTGGTGGGCTGGGGCGCGGTCTGGGGACCCCTGAAAGCTCAGGGTCTTTGGTCTCGGGAAGAATCTCTTCTCCCGATAAATATTCTGGAACTGAGAGCGATATTCAATGCTCTCAAGGCTTGGCCTCAGCTAGCAAAGGCCAAATTCATACGGTTTCAATCAGACAACATGACGACTGTTGCGTACATCAACCATCAGGGGGGAACAAGGAGTTCCCTGGCGATGGAAGAAGTGACCAAAATCATTCAATGGGCGGAGACTCACTCCTGCCACTTGTCTGCAATCCACATCCCAGGAGTGGAAAATTGGGAAGCGGATTTTCTGAGTCGTCAGACATTTCATCCGGGGGAGTGGGAACTCCATCCGGAAATCTTTGCCCAAATTACTCAGTTGTGGGGCATTCCAGACATGGATCTGATGGCCTCTCGTCAGAACTTCAAGGTTCCTTGCTACGGGTCCAGATCCAGGGATCCCAAGGCGACTCTAGTAGATGCACTAGTAGCACCTTGGACCTTCAAACTAGCTTATGTATTCCCGCCGTTTCCTCTCATCCCCAGGCTGGTAGCCAGGATCAATCAGGAGAGGGCATCGGTGATCTTGATAGCTCCTGCGTGGCCACGCAGGACTTGGTATGCAGACCTGGTGAATATGTCATCGGCTCCACCATGGAAGCTACCTTTGAGACGGGACCTTCTTGTTCAAGGTCCGTTCGAACATCCGAATCTGGTCTCACTCCAACTGACTGCCTGGAGATTGAACGCTTGATCTTATCAAAGCGAGGGTTCTCAGATTCTGTCATTGATACTCTTGTTCAGGCCAGAAAGCCTGTAACTAGAAAAATCTACCACAAAATATGGAAAAAATATATCTGTTGGTGTGAATCTAAAGGATTCCCTTGGGACAAGATAAAAATTCCTAAGATTCTATCCTTTCTTCAAGAAGGTTTGGAGAAAGGATTATCTGCAAGTTCTTTGAAGGGACAGATTCTGCCTTATCTGTGTTACTTCACAAAAAGCTGGCAGCTGTGCCAGATGTTCAAGCCTTTGTTCAGACTCTGGTTAGAATCAAGCCTGTTTACAAACCTTTGACTCCTCCTTGGAGTCTCAATTTAGTTCTTTCAGTTCTTCAGGGGGTTCCGTTTGAACCCTTACATTCCGTTGATATTAAGTTATTATCTTGGAAAGTTTTGTTTTTGGTTGCAATTTCTTCTGCTAGAAGAGTTTCAGAATTATCTGCTCTGCAGTGTTCTCCTCCTTATCTGGTGTTCCATGCAGATAAGGTGGTTTTGCGTACTAAACCTGGTTTTCTTCCGAAAGTTGTTTCTAACAAAAACATTAACCAGGAGATAGTCGTGCCTTCTTTGTGTCCGAATCCAGTTTCAAAGAAGGAACGTTTGTTGCACAATTTGGATGTAGTTCGTGCTTTAAAATTCTATTTAGATGCTACAAAGGATTTTAGACAAACATCTTCCTTGTTTGTTGTTTATTCTGGTAAAAGGAGAGGTCAAAAAGCAACTTCTACCTCTCTCTCCTTTTGGCTTAAAAGCATCATCAGATTGGCTTACGAGACTGCCGGACGGCAGCCTCCTGAAAGAATCACAGCTCATTCCACTAGGGCTGTGGCTTCCACATGGGCCTTCAAGAACGAGGCTTCTGTTGATCAGATATGTAAGGCAGCGACTTGGTCTTCACTGCACACTTTTACTAAATTTTACAAATTTGATACTTTTGCTTCTTCTGAGGCTATTTTTGGGAGAAAGTTTTTGCAAGCCGTGGTGCCTTCCATCTAGGTGACCTGATTTGCTCCCTCCCTTCATCCGTGTCCTAAAGCTTTGGTATTGGTTCCCACAAGTAAGGATGACGCCGTGGACCAGACACACCTATGTTGGAGAAAACAGAATTTATGTTTACCTGATAAATTACTTTCTCCAACGGTGTGTCCGGTCCACGGCCCGCCCTGGTTTTTTAATCAGGTCTGATAATTTATTTTCTTTAACTACAGTCACCACGGTATCATATGATTTCTCCTATGCAAATATTCCTCCTTTACGTCGGTCGAATGACTGGGGAAGGCGGAGCCTAGGAGGGATCATGTGACCAGCTTTGCTGGGCTCTTTGCCATTTCCTGTTGGGGAAGAGAATATCCCACAAGTAAGGATGACGCCGTGGACCGGACACACCGTTGGAGAAAGTAATTTATCAGGTAAACATAAATTCTGTTTTTTATTACTACATTTCTATGTTAGACTAAGAGAAAAGGAAACAAATTAATTCGAGATATTTACAATTACTTTTTTGTATGCAGCTAATTTGCAATGAAATTTTCAACTACTGCACTAGATTATCAATGACCTGCAGAAAAATTTTCACTAAAAAAAAAAATCTCATTGCAGAAAGTGAAAAAAAGTTCTGCCTCTGAGTGCAAGGAGCAGGTCATTGCTGGAACTTAGGGGGAGGGCTGGACTATATTTGTTTAGTGAGGACAGGTAGTGGGGAGCGGCCTTGGTAAGAGCTTTGTATATCAAGGTGAGAATTTAATTGGTTCTTTCAGGGCTCACAAACAAGCCATGTATTCTAGTAATTCTGTATCTATAATTTGACAATTTAATTGTCTTCACCAGTCCCAGTTGCCAATGCTATATATCTAAGAAAGCTCGTGTCTGGATTTAAAATAAACTACATCTGCTGTGTAAAATGTGTTTATGCAAGGACAAACCATTGATCCAGGGTTAATATTTTCCTATCTCCATATGCAGGATGAAGAGGAGTCCCTGAATGAAGTGGGTTATGATGACATTGGAGGCTGCAGGAAGCAGTTGGCTCAGATCAAAGAAATGGTGGAACTGCCTTTGAGACATCCAGCACTATTTAAAGCAATTGGTGTGAAGGTAAAATACTTCTGTAGAAGGGCTAGAGGTGTGAAATGGTTTGGGCAACTGTAAAACTACATTTGTTTCTAATGACATAGTGAGTCCACGGATCATCATCAATTACTGTTGGGAATATCACTCCTGGCCAGCAGGAGGAGGCAAAGAGCACCACAGCAGAGGTGTTAAGTAACACTTCCCTTCCCACAACCACCAGTCATTCTCGTTACCTACTTTAAAAGCAAGGAGGTGGTAAAGTTTAGGTGTCTGAAAGAAGATTCTTCAATCAAGATTTTATTTTAGAGCAGAGCAAGTTTGTTCTGTTCCTTCCTGGGGTTTAGCCGTAGCCCATGTCAATCTCTTCAGTAGAGCAGTGGTGGCTTTTAAGCAATTGGGAACTTGTGGGGTATAATCCTCACTGCGCCTCCCAAATAGTTGTTGCTGCCCTAACTTGAAACCTGAGTAAGATTATTCAGTATTTCTTCTTTTCCACAGGTCCATGCAAGGGAGAATGCCTTTCAAACCTAGTGAGCTGTCCTGCTGCCGGACGGCCAGATGCAGGTATGTGCCCTTTTACCTTCTAAGGAGGGAGATGGCACACTGTAGACTCCTGCAGATTTTATGGGGACAAAATATGTCCTGCTAGGATATTACTCATGGCAGTGTGCAGACACTTAATGTGAGATGTGAGACTCGGTTACCTCTTTAATGGTGATGAAGGGGTTAACAGTTGCATGAGGCTTGTTTTGGTATAAGCAAATCTAAGTTTATGGGCTTATGTGTGATCCTCTTATGTTGCAGCGAAGGGTCCAATTTATTATTTTTATTACGAAGACGGCAGGGCCGGATCTCTGAACTTCTAGGTCATTGCTTAACTCAGAATAGACCTAGAGGTTTTGATAACAGGCAGCCTTGTGCCTTTTTTCTCAGTAAATGGCGAGTAACTCTTTCTCGCATGAGAAATTTTCTTTGTGTTTTTTAGCGCGCCGTGCAAGCTTTTGTTTGTCACGAATTGTTTGTGGTATTATATGCTTCGAAATATTATAGCCGTTATGCTCATTATAAGTTTAGCAGCATCAGTCTCCTTACGGTGGATGCGCTGTTAGTTTTGCTAACGTTTTACTTATACAGTGCTTTGCAATGCATTTTTAATTGTCTGCACGATCTTGTCATTATACATTTCTGTGGCGGGAAAAAAATCCTATCTATCACTACGGTCCTCTGCCATTACATTTTTCTGTGGCGGGAAGGACTCTGCAGTATGCAGAATCAGTTGAGTCTATGTATTCTATTTGTCACTTATGCCTGGATAGTATCGGCAGCACATGTATTGTGAGACTCCTATGGAGCACTATGGTCCTCCGCCATTACTCATTTCTGTGGCGTGTAGGTCTCTGCAGTATGCAGACTAAGTGGATCGTGTGCTTGCATAATGGTAGGATCTAGTTGGTGAGCCAAGTGTCCCTTTTTTTGCTTTGATCAGGTGGAACGGCTTCTTCTTCACTGCCATTTATTCAATATGTTGAGTAGCATGTTTTTTTCCAGGGAAGATTTTGGAGATATAGTTTAGACACCTCAGTCAGTCTGAGGTGTAGGATGACTGGTTCGTTGTGTTTGTGCTCACTAACTTTCCTTTTTTTTTTTTTTAAAGCGACAGTTTTCTATACATAATTAATTAAAGAATATATTTTTATTTCCATCATGACATATTCTGACATACATGTTTGGTATGTTAGGCACAAATTGTTTTCTCTATGCAATCTGTGCGGTTTGTTTTATGACAGTTTTTTATTAAAGTGTCAGCTAACTACCTAGGTGACAATATTTAACTTTTCAATTTTTAAAATATTTCTGTCCTTACCCTGTGCTCTTGTGGAAAAGAGCTCTGTTTGTTATTACAGGCTTGCTTACCTACAGAAGGCACAAGCAGTGTATGTGAATTGTTGGTTTGTTCTCTTTGGGACAAACAATATACATTTTTTTTTTTTTTCTGATGTTTTAGCTTCTCTCTTGATGGAGAGAGAGAACATTGCCTCTGAGCCCATTGTCTCCTAGGAGAATGCTGTTTAGGCCGTGCCACATCTTTCTCCTGTAACGTCCCTAGCTCCTATGGCATCACATGCAGTGCCTGAGGTTCCTCTCAATCTCCTAGAGGAGTTATTGCCTACAGAAATTTCTGCCCAGGTATCTTCTGAGGTTCCTGTGACATTGTTTTTCCTATCATAAGGGATATCGCAAGAGGAAAATTAGAATTTCATATAGGGTTTCTGTCCGCTTGCTGCTATACAGGTTGTCTTTCCTTATAGGTATGATGAGGATACTTCGGTAGCCTCTGAGGCTGTAATCTCAGATTTGGACAGTACATTTCCTTTCTGATGCTGAAGTGGTATTCAGATTTAAGCTTTATCACCTTTGTGTATGGTTAAAGGAGGTTTTGGCTTCTACGGGCGACTTTGATACGCTTATCGTTGTCAACCCCACAATTTTGTCAACTTCATAGTTGCTTGATGTTTCTTCTCTGTGGATATGTTTCCTGTTCCAGTATATGCTTGGAGTTTTTATCCAGAAATGGGAGAGGTCAGGGTTTTCTTTTCCCCCTTCTCCTTAAAGAAGATTTAGCCAGGGCACAGTTCCTTAAGTGGAAGAGGCCTTTTCTACTCTGGCTAGAGAATTTCGATCCCTATAGAGGATAGCTGCTCTTTTTTAGGATCAATGGACTTGGCTAAAGAGTTTTATGAAGGTTTGTATTGCCTCTGTGTCAAGTGCAGCATCTTATTGATGCGTCGCTTTGCCTGATCTCTCTTAGGTGGAGTTCCCTTTGCAGAGAACCAGAACAGAATGAAGGCACCTAAGCCAATTCCTTTGTCTGTTTCCAGGCTAGTCATTTAGCCAGGGGCTAAGTTATCTGGCTTCGCTGTGCTAGCCCGCAGAGCGTTGTGTAGCGAGTCCTCACACTTTCAATTCTCCTTTTCCATTTTTCTTCTGAGCCCAGATTTCTGGTGTTTCCTTACAAGGGTAAGACCTTGTTTGATCCTAATCTAAGAGATGAAAGGTTTGCCTCCAATGCAGAACTATTGGGAGGCTGATGCTCTCTGGTTTTCTTCAAACATGGGTATGACATGTCCCGGATAGACAGCGGACTTAGTGCCTCAGGGTTAATAAATAGAATCAAACCCTTACTCCCAGGCGCAGATTCCATCTCCGTTTTTATCTGCGGACCAGATGGCAGAGAGGCGTCTTCATTGGGTGGGAACTTTTCGTCCTAGCTTAGACCTTAAGTGTCAACTAGTTTTTTTTCAGTGTTCCATCCTTCAAAATTAAATCCTTTGGTTTGATTCTTGCTTTGGTGTAAGAGGGTCAGTTCATGATTTTCATAGATCTGGAGGATGCGTATCTTCAAGCTCCTGAGTTTTGTCATTCTGTCAAACACTTTGTTTTGCTTCCTTCCTGGACATGTTGGTTTAGGCGCAGTTCTTCCATCAAGCAGACTTTCATTCAGGGATCTTGTCTTTTCTTCGTTCCCATGGATGGGAAGTGAATATGAAGAGTTTCCTTGTTCCAACTACAGGGGTAGTTTTTTTTAGGGACCATAATAGTTTCCCTATACCTGAACTTTTTTCTGACAGGTCAGAAAATCAATTCATTTCTATTAGGCCTTCAGTGGCTTAAGGTATGGTCTGGTCTTTTTGTTGGACATCATCCTTTTGCTCGTTCCATTCGAGAGTTCTACTGTTACGCATGTTTGGATAGTTATACGGGGTCCAGGTGAATCTGTCTTAGAAGAAGGCTTTCTCAGGAGAGTCAGGGTTCTTACCCTGGAGAAATAAAGAGAGAAGCGCTCAACCTGGATACGAACAATAGCATAATAGCTTGTTCTATTGCAAGTTACCACCCAAGAACCAGCCTCTTTTTGCTCAACATGTGCCTTTCACAGAGAAGAACTTTCCTGAAGCATATCAGTCTGATCCTGACTTCACAGTACAGTCCAGCCCCGAAATACCAGGCAATCCTCCTCTGAACGAGAGAAACAGCAAAACCCCAGACATACGTTTCGGCCTATTGTGGGCCTCGTCAGTGAGGTGCAGCCATATCCCTCTAGGCACACTTTGCAACGGGTCCACGTCTGGCTTCCTGCATCACACTTAGGGAGACTTCCCCAAGTGTCATAATTTGCATAAATAAAAAGAGAGAAGCGCTCAACCTGGAAATGAACAATAGCATAATAGCTTGTTCTATGGCTAGTTACCACCCAAGAAGCAGCCTCTTTTTGCTCAACATGTGCCTTTCACAGAGAAGAACTTTCCTGAAGCATATCAGTCTTACCCTGGAGACCTGCCTGGATTATAGTTCCACGGTCGTCAGCCGTTTGGGCTAGGGACTATGGACTCGGGAGGAGTCGGTTTTTCCATTCCTCTTGGAGTTTGTATCGATTTGCAATGTGCTGTTGATCTGTTGTCCTTAACCAGGTTTATCAGGTTTTAGTTGGACAATTTATTTCTGTGGTTTGCATAAACCATCTGGGAGGAACCTAGAGTGGGCGGACGCTTACTATTGCTGTTTTCCTTTTTATTCCTGGAGGGAATGCTGGGAGCGGACTTTTTGAGAAGTCAACCTTTTATCCAGGCGCTCTTTCTGATCTCTCCAGATTGACCCTTGTCTAAGTAAGACTACCTTCCTAGATATGTTTAGAGGTCTGGAGATCAGCAAACTATCCTAATATGCAGCCTTTGGGATGTAATCTCTTCCTCCCTGAAAGTTGTTCCTGATGGATATTCTGATTTGGGTCCTTCCTTCATCCAAACTTGTATTCACTAAGGCTTTCTGTTTGGTGTTTTGAACACTTAGTTTTGTCTATGCATGTTTTTTCTGCAGTGGTCTTTGTGACCTTGATTCATGATTACAAGCCTGTTACTGGTATTTTTCCATAGGGTATGACATGAGTACCTTAGGGGGAAGATTGCAAGGGTTACCGTTGGAAGTAGAGTCAAGATCCTAGGATGTTCTTTTCTCCGAGACGGGTTGTCAGGATCTGGCAGAGTCAAATTTCTGCATTTCTCTTGTTACACATGTCTGGCGGATGTTCCAGATGTGTATTCTTGTCAGGCCCTGGTTACGTCAGGCCTGTGTTTTAGTCAGTTGTTCTTATTGGAACCTTACCTTGTTTTTTAGTTTTTGCAACAGGCTCAGGTTGAGTCATTGCATTTTACTTTGAAAGGTTTTCTTTATTTCCACATTCTATTCTGTTTGGAGAGTTTTTAATTCTTGGCTTGCAGTGCGATTCTCCTTATCTCATATTTCATTTGGATAAGGCAGTTCTTTGTACCAAGCTTGTTTTTTTTTCTTCCTTAGGTGGTTTCGGACGGACATATTAATCAGGAAATTGTTGTTCCTTTTCTCTGTCCTAATCCCCTCATGAGGATCGTCTATTAGACAACTTAGATGTTGTGCGTGCTCTTAAAATCTACTTGCTTGCTACAAAGGACTTTGTCAGTCTTCTGCTTTGTTTGCTTTTCTGGGACTCTTAAAGGTCAGAAAGCTACTGCCACTTTTCTTTCTCTTTGGTTGAGAAGAATTATTCGTTTGGCATATGAGACTGAACAGCAGCCTCCTGAGAGAATTATAGCTCATTCCACCAGGGCGGTGTCTTCCTCGTGGGCCTTCAAGATGAGGCGACCATTGATCAGATCTGACATTTTTGCCTCGGCCGAGGTGTCCTTTGGGATAAAGGTTCTTCAAGCAGTGGTGCCTTCTGTTTAGGTTACCTGTCTTGTCCCTCCCTTATCTGTGTCCTCTAGCTTGGGTATTGATTCCCAAAAGTAATTGATGATGATCCTTGGATTCACTGTCATTAGAAAGATTATTTCTTGACACGATGAGTCCACGGCCCTCCCTGTTTTTCAAACTTTTATATAAAAAAATAAAATAAATCTCAGACACCTCTGCACCTTGTTTCCGTTCTCTCCTTTTCCTTTGGTTGAATAACTGGGGGTTGTGGGAAGGGAAGTGCTCTTTGCCCCCTCCTGCTGGCCAGGAGTGATATTTCCAACAGTAATTGATAATGATCCATGGACTCACCGTGTCAAGAAAGAAATTTATCAGCGAAGCATACATTTTATTAATTAACCTCAAAATGACTGAACTTTCTTTTTACAGTATTTGCTCTATTAGATATTGTTGTTATAATAAATATCTGGTTTGGGTTACCAAAGCATTTGTTTTTACATTGCACAGCTTCACATAAATGAGAACATTTTCATGTCTTTGTTGTTTTTTTTTGCTTTGTTTTAACATTGCCAAATGCTTCCAAAATACTGTACTACATTTTACATCTTACGATTTTGCTTTAAAATAGTCATAATCCTACATGAATAATATAATGGAGGTATGGTTTCTTTTTAAAGACACGAGTCCACGGATCATCTTTATTAATTATGGGATATTCACCTTCTGGTCAGCAGGAGAAGGCAAAGAGCAGCACAGCTGTTAAATAGCTCCTCCCTTCCCTCCCACTCCAGTCGTTCTTTGTCTACGTTAGTGCTAGGAAGAGGTAAAGTTAAGTGTTAGAAAAGATTCTTCAATTAAGAGTTTATTATTTTTAAAGTAGTGCAAGATTGTGCTGCTTTCTTCTAGGGTGTAGCCATAGTCCACATCAGTCTCTTCAGTAGAGCTTTGGTGGTTTTAGAGCAATGGGAACTGGTGGGACATAATTCTCGCTGCGCCTCCCATACATTTATGCTGCCCTTATCCTGATGGCCTAAGCAAGCTTAACTCGGGCTTTATCATTTCTTTCATGTACTTGGCAAGAGTCCATGAGCTAGTGACATATGGGATATACAATCCTACCAAGAGGGGCAAAGTTTCCCAAACCTCAAAATGCCTATAAATACACCCCTTACCACACAATTCAGTTTTACAAACTTAACCTCCTATGGAGGTGGTGAAGTAAGTTTGTGCTAAGATTTCTACGTTGCTATGCGCTTCTCAGCATTGTTAAAGCCCGATTCCTCTCAGAGTACAGCGAATGTCAGAGGGACGTGAAGGGAGTATCACTTATTTGAATACGATGATTTCCCTAACGGGGGGTCTATTTCATAGGTTCTCTGTTATTGGTCGTAGATTCATCTCCTACCTCCATTTTCAGATCGACGATACTGTATTTCAATTTACCATTACCTCAATTAATATTAGGCCCGCGGGTGTGTCAAATGCTAAACTTTATTGCATCATTCTTGCCGCGAAAATATTTTTGGCGTGAAAAATACGTTTATGACGCAACTTCCTCATTTCCGGCGTCATACGTGACGCCGAGACATTTCACACGGCGGCATCATTAGTGACGCAAGTGTCATTTCCGGTTATTTTTGGCGCCAAAAAAGTTTACGCTACGTTGTGAGTCATACTTGACGCCAAATTTTTTTCATTATTTCAATACCCCATTGAAGTTTGCTTTTTTCTCTCAGAGGCCTATGCTTTTGCATTTTTTCCCATTCCTGAAACTGTCCTATAAGTTAATAGATAATTTTGATTTATATGTTTTTTTTCTCTTACATTGAGCAAGATGTCCCAATCTGATCCTGTCTCAGAAGTTTCTGCTACAACATTGCTGCCTGACATCGGGTCTACCAAAGCTAAGTACATTTGTTGTAAAAGTGTAGAAATTATTCCACCAAATGTCATTTGTAATAGTTGTCATGATAAACTTTTACATGCAGATAGTGTTTCCATCAGTAATAGTACATTGCCAGTTGCAGTTCCTTCAACTTCTAATGTACATGATATACCTGTAAATTTTAAAGAATTTGTTTCTGATTCTATTCTGAAGGCTTTGTCTGCATTTCCACCTTTTAATAAACGTAAAAGGTCTTTTAAAACTTCTCATTTAGCTGATGAAATTTCAAATGACCAGCAACATAATTTATCCTCTTCTGATGAGGATCTATCTGATACAGAAGATCCTTCCTCAGACATTGACACTGACAAGTCTACTTATTTATTTAAAATAGAGTATATGCATTCTTTATTAAAAGAAGCGTTAATTACTTTGGATATTGAGGTAACCAGTCCTCTTGACGTTCAGTCTAATAAACGTTTAAATGCTGTTTTTAAACCTCCTGTGGTTTCCCCAGGGGGTTTTCCTATTCCTGAGGCTATTTCTGATATGATTTCTAGGGAATGGAATAGGCCAGGTACTTCTTTTATTCCTTCTTCAAGGTTTAAAACATTGTATCCTTTACCAGCAAAACCTATAGAGTTTTGGGAAAAAATCCCCAAAGTTGATGGGGCTATTTCTACTCTTGCTAAATGTACCACTATTCCTATGGAAGATAGTACTTCCTTTAAGGATTCTTTAGATAGGAAGCTTGAATCTTATCTAAGGAAGGCCTATTTATATTCAGGTCATCTTCTCAGACCTGCTATTTCTTTGGCTGATGTTGTGGCTGCCTCAACTTTTTGGTTGGAGAATTTAGCTTAACGAGAATTGGATCCTGACATATCTAGCATTACTTGCTTACTGCAACATGCTAATAATTTTATTTGTGATGCCATTTTTGATAACAAAATTGATGTTGGATCCATGTCTTTAGCTGTATTAGCTAGAAGAGCTTTGTGGCTTAAATCTTGGAATGCTGATATGACATCTAAATCTAGATTACTATCTCTTTCTTTCCAAGGTAATTTATTTGGTTCTCAGTTGGATTCTATCATTTCAACTCACTGGAGGAAAAGGAGTTTTTCTGCCTCAGGATAAAAAACCTAAGGGTTAATCTAAGGTTTCTAACAGTTTTTGTTCCTTTCGTCGGAATAAGGAACAAAAACTCAATCCTCATCCCAAGGAATCTGCTTCCAATTGGAAGCCTTCCTCAAATTGGAATAAATCCAAGCCATTTAGGAAACCAAAGTTTGCCCCTAAGTCTGCATGAAGGTGCGGCCCTCATTCCAGCTCAGCTGGTAGGGGGCAGATTAAGGTTTTTCAAGGATTTTTGGATAAAATCTGTCCAAAATCATTGGATTCAGAGCATTGTCTCTCAAGGGTATCGAATAGGATTCAAAGTAAGACCTCCTGTGAGAAGATTTTTTTTTTCTCTCACGCATCCCTGTAAATCCAGTAAAAGCTCAGGCTTTTCTGAAGTGTTTCAGACCTGGAGTCTTCAGGGGTAATCATGCCAGTTCCTCCTCAGGAACAAGGTTTGGCATTTTATTCAAACCTATTCATTGTACCAAAGAGAGAATTTATTCAGACCAGTTCTGGATCTGAAAATTTTGAATAGTTATGTAAGAGTACCAACTTTCAAGATGGTGAAAAATGACTTCTGCCTTTTGTTCAGCTAGACTTGCAGGATGCATACCTTCATATTCCGATTCATCCAGAACACTTTCAGTTTCTGAGATTCTCTTTTCTAGACAAGCATTACCAATTTGTTGCTCTTCCATTTGGCCTAGCAACAGCTCCAAGGATCTTTTCAAAGGTTTTGGGTGCCCTATTATCTGTAATCAGAGAACAGGGTATTGCGGTGTTTCCTTATTTGGACGATATCTTGGTACTAGCTCAATCTTTACATACTGCAGAATCTCACACAAATCAACTAGTGTTTCTTCGGAAACGGGGTTGGAGGATCAATTTACCAAAGTTTCTTGATTCCTCAGACAAGGGTCACCTTTTTAGGCTTCCAGATAGATTCAGTGTCCATGACTCTGTCTCTAACAGACAAGAGACGTTTAAAATTGGTTGCAGCATGCCGGCACCTTCAGTCTCAGTCATTCCCTTCAGTGGCTATGTGCATGGAAGTTTTCAGTCTTATGACTGCAGCATCGGACGCAATCCCCTTTGCTCGTTTTCAAATGAGACCTCTACAGCTTTGCATGCTGAATCAATGGTGCAAGGATTATACAAAGATATCGCAATTAATATCCTTGAATCCCAATGTACGACACTCTCTGACATGGTGGATAGATCACCATCGTTTGGTTCAAGGGGCTTCTTTTGTTCGGCCAACCTGGACTGTGATCTCAACAGATGTGAGTCTTTCAGGTTGGGGAGCTGTTTGGGGATCTCTGACAGCACAAGGGGTTTGGAAATCAAGAGGCGAGGTTACCAATAAATATTGAACTCCATGCAATTCTCAGGGCTCTTCAGTTCTGGCCTCTGCTAAAGAGAGAACCGTTCATTTGTTTTCAGACAGACAATATCACAACTGTGGCTTATGTCAATCAGGGTGGGACTCACAGTCCCCAAGCTATGAAAGAAGTATCTCTGATACTTGCCTGGGCGGAATCCAGCTCCTGTCTAATCTCTGCGGTGCATATCCCAGGTGTAGACAATTGGGAGGTGGATTACCACAGCCAAACTTGCTTGGGCGGATTACCACAGCCAAACAGCAGGCACCATATGAGATTATCATACCCCAACTTGGAGACGCACTATTTTGAAGCTGAACTACTGCAGCATATGGAGTGAGTATACTGCACTCATAGTAAGTTGGTTGCTACATACACCTCAAGCCCTGTTTTTCTCTTCATCATTAGAGAAAAATCATTCTGCAGAACAGCACCATCTATCTTCCAATATTGGATTATCTCAGCCGCCAGACTTTATATCTAGGGGAGTGGTCTCTCCATCCAGATGTGTTTTCTCAGATTGTTCAGATGTGGGGTCTTCCAGAGAGAGATCTCATGGCCTCTCATCTAAACAAGAAACTTTCCAGATACCTGTCCAGGTCCAGGGATGTTCAGACGGAAGCAGTGGATGCGCTGACACTTCCTTGGTGTTATCATCCTGCTTACATCTTCCCGCCTCTAGTTCTCCTTCCAAGAGTGATCTCCAAAATCATCATGGAACAGTCTTTTGTGTTGCTGGTGGCTCCAGCATGGCCACACAGGTTTTGGTATGCGGATCTGGTTTGGATGTCCAGTTGCCTGCCTTGGCCACTTCCGTTACGGCTGGACCTACTATCTTAAGGTCCGTTTTTCCATCAGGATCTCAAATCATTAAATTTGAAGGTATGGAAATTGAACGCTTAGTGCTTAGTCATAGAGGTTTCTCTGATTCTGTGATTAATAGTATGTTGCAGGCTCGTAAATCTGTTTCTAGAAAGATTTATTATCGAGTTTGGAAGACTTGCATTTCATGGTGTTCTTCTCATAAATTCTCCTGGCATTCTTTTAGAATTCCTAGAATTTTACAGTTCCTTCAGGATGGTTTGGATAAGGGTTTGTCTGCAAGTTCCTTGAAAAGTCAAATCTCCGCTCTTTCTGTTTTATTTCACAGAAAGATTGCTATACTTCCTGATATTCACTGTTTTGTACAGGCTTTAGTTTGTATTAAGCCTGTCATTTAAATCAATTTCTCCTCCTTGGAGTCTTAATTTGGTTCTGAAGGCTTTACAGGCTCCTCCATTTGAGCCTATGCATTCTTTGGACATTAAACTACTTTCTTGGAAATTGTCATTCCTTTTGGCTATCTCTTCTGCTAGAAGAGTTTCTGAGCTAACTGCTCTTTCTTGTGAGTCTCCTTTTTCTGATTTTTAATCAGGATAAGGCAGTTTTGCGTACTTTTCAATTTTTACCTAAGGTTGTGAATTCTAACAACATTAGTAGAGAAATTGTTGTCCCTTCCTTATGTCCTAATCCTAAGAATTCTTTGGAGAGATCCTTACATTATTTGGATGTGGTAAGAGCTTTGAAATATGTGGAAGCTACTAAAGATTTCAGGAAGACTTCCAGTCTATTTTTTTTATTTTCTGGTCCTAGGAAAGGTCAGAATGCTTCTGCCATTTCCTTGGCTTCTTGGTTGAAACTTTTAATTCATCAAGCTTATTTGGAGTTGGGTCAGGCCCGCCTCAGAATTACAGCTCATTCTACTAGATCAGTCTCCACTTCGTGGGCTTTTAAGAATGAAGCTTCAGTTGATCAGATTTGCAAAGCGGCGACTTAGTCCTCATTGCATACATTTACTAAATTCTACCGTTTTGATGTATTTGCTTGTTCAGAAGCAGTTTTTGGTAGAAAAGTTCTTCAGGCAGCTGTGTCAGTTTTATTCTTCTGCTTTTTGATTTAAGTTTGTTTCTTTCAAAAATGAAATAATCCACAACCCAAAAAAATAAGTTTAATTTTTTCAGTGGAATATGGCTGTTTCTCCAACATTGGTGTGTCCGGTCCACGGCGTCATCCTTACTTGTGGGATATTCTCTTCCCCAACAGGAAATGGCAAAGAGTCCCAGCAAAGCTGGTCACATGATCCCTCCTAGGCTCCGCCCACCCCAGTCATTCTCTTTGCCGTTGCACAGGCAACATCTCCACGGAGATGGTTAAGAGTTTTTTGGTGTTTAAATGTAGTTTTTATTCTTCTATCAAGTGTTTGTTATTTTAAAATAGTGCTGGTATGTACTATTTACTCTGCAACAGAAAAGGATGAAGATTTCTGTTTGTAAGAGGAAGATGATTTTAGCAGACAGTAACTAAAATCGATTGCTGTTTCCACACAGGACTGTTGAGATGAAGTAACTTCAGTTGGGGGAAACAGTTAGCAGACTTTTCTGCTTATGGTATGACTAGCCATATTTCTAACAAGACTGTGTAATGCTGGAAGGCTGTCATTTCCCCTCATGGGGACCGGTAAGCCATTTTCTTAGTCAAAAACAAACAGAATAAAGGGCTTATTATGGGCTAAAAAACTGGTAGACATTTTTATGGGCTAAATCGATTGCTTTATTTGTGCATATTCAAATTTAGGCTAACAATTGACATTTATAATCTTGGGGAACGTTTATAAACGGCAGGCACTGTATTGGACACCTTATTCAGTCAGGGGGCCTTTCTAGTCATAGACTGAGCCTCATTTTCGCGCCATTAATGCGCAGTTGTTTTTTGAGAGCAGGGCATGCAGATGCATGTGTGAGGATCTAAGAATCTCTGAAAAAGCTTTTAGAAGGCGTCATTTGGTATCGTATTCCCCTCAGGGCTTGGTTGGGTCTTAGCAAAGACTGTATCTGGGACTGTATAGGGGTTAAATTGAAAAACGGCTCCGGTTCCGTTATTTTAAGGGTTAAAGCTCTGAAATTTGGTGTGCAATACTTTTAAGGCTTTAAGACACTGTGGTGAACAATTCCTTCATACTTTTTCACATATTCAGTAATAAAGTGTTTTCTGTTTGAAATTTAAATTGACAGTAACTGTTTTATTTTAAAACTTTGTTTGTGCATTGTTGACAAGTTTAAGCCTGTTTAACATGTCTGTACCTTCAAATAAGCTATGTTCTATATGTATGAAAGCCAATGTGTCTCCCCATTTAAATTTATGTGATAATTGTGCCATAGCGTCCAAACAAAGTAAGGACAGTACTGCCACAAATAATGATATTGCCCAAGATGATTCCTCAAATGAGGGGAGTAAACATACTACATCATCTCCTACTGTGTCTACACCAGTTTTGCCCATGCAGGAGGCCCCTAGTACATCTAGTGCGCCAATACTTATTACCATGCAACAATTAACGGCTGTAATGGATAACTCCATAGCAAATCTTTTATCCAAAATGCCTACTTATCAGAGAAAGCGCGATTGCTCTGTTTTAAACACTGAAGAGCAAGAGGACGCTGATGATAATTGTTCTGTCATACCCTCACACCAATCTGAAGGGGCCATGAGGGAGGTTTTGTCTGAGGGAGAAATTTCAGATTCAGGAAAAATTTCTCATCAAGCTGAACTTGATGTTGTGACATTTAAATTTAAATTAAAACATCTCTGCGCACTGCTTAAGGAGGTGTTATCTACTCTGGATGATTGTGACAATTTGGTCATTCCAGAGAAATTATGCAAGATGGACAGGTTCCTAGAGGTTCCGGTGCCCCCCGACGCTTTTCCTATACCCAAGCGGGTGGCGGACATAGTAAATAAAGAGTGGGAAAAGCCCGGCATACCTTTTGTTCCTCCCCCTATATTTAAGAAATTATTTCCTATGGTCGACCCCAGAAAGGACTTATGGCAGACAGTCCCCAAGGTCGAGGGGGCAGTTTCTACTCTAAACAAACGCACTACTATTCCTATCGAAGATAGTTGTGCTTTCAAAGATCCTATGGATAAAAAAGTTGGAAGGTTTGCTTAAAAAGATTTTTGTACAGCAAGGCTACCTTCTACAACCAATTTCATGCATTGTTCCTGTCACTACGGCAGTGTGGTTCTGGTTCGAGGAACTAGAAAAGTCGCTCAGTAGAGAAACTCCATATGAGGAGGTTATGGACAGAGTTCACGCACTTAAATTGGCTAACTCTTTTTTTAGATGCCGCTTTGCAATTAGCAAAATTAGCGGCGAAAAATTCAGGGTTTGCTATTGTGGCGCGCAGAGCGCTTTGGCTAAAGTCTTGGTCAGCGGATGTGTCATCCAAGACAAAATTACTTCACATTCCTTTCAAAGGTAAAACTTTATTTGGACCTGATTTGAAAGAGATTATTTCAGACATCACTGGGGGAAAGGGCCACGCCCTTCCACAGGATAGGTCTTTTAAGGCTAAAAATAAGCCTAATTTTCGTCCCTTTCGCAGAAATGGACCAGCCTCTAATTCTGCATCCTCTAAGCAAGAGGGTAATGCCTCACAACCCAAACCAGCCTGGAAACCAATGCAAGGGTAAGCAGGCCAAGAAGCCTGCCACTTCTAACAAGACAGCATGAAGGAGTAGCCCCCGATCCGGGACCGGATCTGGTGGGGGGCAGAATCTCTCTCTTTGCTCAGGCTTGGGCAAGAGATGTTCAGGATCCTTGGACGCTAGAAATAGTTTCTCAAGGTTATCTCCTGGAATTCAAGGAACTACCCCCAAGGGGAAGGTTCCACAAGTCTCACTTATCCTCAAACCAAATAAAGAGACAGGCATTCTTACATTGTGTAGAAGACCTGTTAAAGATGGGAGTGATACACCCAGTTCCAATAAAGGAACAAGGAATGGGATTTTATTCCAATCTGTTCGTAGTTCCCAAAAAAAGAGGGAACGTTCAGACCAATTTTGGTTTTGAAGATCCTAAACAAATTTCTCAGGGTACCATCGTTCAAAATGGAAACTATTCGAACGATTCTACCCACCATCCAGGAAAGTCAATTTATGACTACCGTGGATCTAAAGGATGCGTACCTACATATCCCTATCCACAAGGAACATCAGTTCCTAAGGTTCGCTTTTCTGGACAAACATTACCAGTTTGTGGCTCTTCCATTCGGATTAGCCACTGCTCCAAGGATTTTCACAAAGGTGCTAGGGTCCCTTCTAGCGGTTCTAAGACCAAGGGGCATTGCAGTAGTACCTTACTTGGACGACATTCTAATACAAGCGTCGTCCCTGTCAAAGGCAAAGGCTCATACGGACATCGTTCTAGCCTTTCTCACATCTCACGGATGGAAGGTGAACAAAAGAGTTCTCTGTCCCCGTCAACAAGAGTTCCCTTCTTGGGAACAATAATAGATTCCTTAGAAATGAGGATTTTTCTGACAGAGGTCAGAAAATCAAAACTTCTAAGCTCTTGTCAAGTGCTTCATTCTGTTCCTCGTCCTTCCATAGCGCTATGCATGGAAGTAATAGGATTGATGGTTGCAACAATGGACATAGTTCCTTTTGCACGAATTCATCTAAGACCATTACAACTGTGCATGCTCAGACAGTGGAATGGGGATTATACAGACTTGTCTCTAATGATTCAAGTAGATCAAAAGACCAGAGATTCACTCCGTTGGTGGCTGACCCTGGACCATCTGTCCCAGGGAATGAGCTTTCGCAGGCCGGAGTGGGTCATTGTCACGACCGACGCCAGTCTAGTGGGCTGGGGTGCGGTCTGGGAATCCCTGAAAGCTCAGGGTCTATGGTCTCGGGAAGAGTCTCTTCTCCTGATAAACATTCTGGAACTGAGAGCGATATTCAATGCTCTCAGAGCTTGGCCTCAACTAGCAAAGGCCAAATTCATAAGGTTCCAATCAGACAACATGACTGTTGCTTATATCAATCATCAAGGGGGAACAAAGAGTTCCCTGGCGATGAAAGAAGTGACCAAAATAATTCAATGGGCGGAGGATCACTCCTGCCACTTGTCTGCGATCCACATCCCAGGAGTGGAAAATTGGGAAGCGGATTTTCTGAGTCGTCAGACATTTCATCCGGGGGAGTGGGAACTCCATCCGGAAATCTTTGCCCAAATAACTCAGTTGTGGGGCATTCCAGACATGGATCTGATGGCGTCTCGTCAGAACTTCAAGGTTCCTTGCTACAGGTCCAGATCCAGGGATCCCAAGGCGACTCTAGTAGATGCACTAGTAGCTCCTTGGACTTTCAACCTAGCTTACGTATTCCCACCGTTTCCTCTCATTCCCAGGCTGGTAGCCAGGATCAATCAGGAGAGGGCCTCGGTGATCTTGATAGCTCCTGCGTGGCCACGCAAGACTTGGTATGCAGACCTGGTGAATATGTCATCGGCTCCACCATGGAAGCTACCTTTGAGACAGGACCTTCTTGTTCAAGGTCCATTCGAACACCCAAATCTGGTCTCCCTCCAACTGACGGCTTGGAGATTAAACGCTTGATTCTATCAAAGCGTGGGTTTTCAGATTCGGTGATAGATACTCTGGTTCAGGCCAGAAAACCTGTAACTAGAAAAATTTACCATAAAATATGGAAAAAATATATCTGTTGGTGTGAATCCAAAGGATTCCCATGGAATAAGATAAAAATTCCTAAGATTCTCTCCTTTCTTCAAGAAGGTTTGGAGAAAGGATTATCTGCAAGTTCTCTAAAGGGACAGATCTCTGCTTTATCTGTCTTACTACACAAAAGACTGGCAGCTGTGCCAGATGTTCAAGCATTTGTTCAGGCTCTGGTTAGGATCAAGCCTGTTTACAGACCTTTGACTCCTCCCTGGAGTCTAAATCTAGTTCTTTCAGTTCTTCAAGGGGTTCCGTTTGAACCCTTACATTCCATAGATATTAAGTTACTATCTTGGAAAGTTTTGTTTTTGGTTGCAATTTCTTCTGCTAGAAGAGTTTCAGAGTTATCTGCTCTGCAGTGTTCTCCTCCTTATCTGGTGTTCCATGCAGATAAGGTGGTTTTGCGTACTAAGCCTGGTTTTCTTCCTAAAGTTGTTTCTAACAAAAATATTAACCAGGAGATAGTTGTACCTTCTTTGTGTCCAAATCCAGTTTCAAAGAAGGAACGTTTGTTACACAATTTGGACGTTGTCCGTGCTTTAAAGTTCTATTTAGAGGCTACTAAAGATTTCAGACAAACATCTTCCTTGTTTGTTGTTTATTCTGGTAAAAGGAGAGGTCAAAAAGAGACTTCTACCTCTCTTTCCTTTTGGCTTAAAAGCATCACCTGATTGGCTTATGAGACTGCCGGACGGCAGCCTCCTGAAAGAATCACAGCTCACTCCACTAGGGCTGTGGCTTCCACATGGGCCTTCAAGAACGAGGCTTCTGTTGACCAGATATGTAAGGCAGCGACTTGTTCTTCACTGCACACTTTTGCCAAATTTTACAAATTTGATACTTTTGCTTCTTCGGAGGCTATTTTTGGGAGAGAGGTTTTGCAAGCTGTGGTTCCTTCCGTTTAGGTGACCTGATTTGCTCCCTCCCTTCATCCGTGTCCTAAAGCTTTGGTATTGGTTCCCACAAGTAAGGATGACGCCGTGGACCGGACACACCAATGTTGGAGAAAACAGAATTTATGCTTACCTGATAAATTACTTTCTCCAACGGTGTGTCCGGTCCACGGCCCGCCCTGGTTTTTTAATCGGGTCTGATGAATTATTTTCTCTAACTACAGTCACCACGGTATCATATGGTTTCTCCTATATATATTTCCTCCTGTCCGTCGGTCGAATGACTGGGGTGGGCGGAGCCTAGGAGGGATCATGTGACCAGCTTTGCTGGGACTCTTTGCCATTTCCTGTTGGGGAAGAGAATATCCCACAAGTAAGGATGACGCCGTGGACCTGACACACCGTTGGAGAAAGTAATTTATCAGGTAAGCATAAATTCTGTTTTTTATTTTATTCCCTCCCTCTCTAGTGACTCTTGAGTGGAAGACAACACATCTTGGGTATTGATATCCCATGTCACTAGCTCATGGACTCTCGCCAATTACATGATAGGAAACATAATTTATGTAGGAACTTACCTGATAAATTCATTTATTTCATATTGGCAAGAGTCCATGAGGCCCACCCTTTTTATGGTGGTTATAATTTTTTTTGTATAAAGCACAATTATTTCCAAATTTCCTTTGTTGATGCTTTCTACTCCTTTCTTTATCACCCCACTGCTTGGCTATTAGTTAAACTGAATTGTGGGTGTGGTGAGGGGTTTATTTATAGGCATTTTGAGGTTTGGGAAACTTTGCCCCTCCTGGTAGGATTGTATATCCCATATGTCACTAGCTCATGGACTCATGCCAATATGAAAGAAATGAATTTATCAGGTAAGTTCTTACATAAATAATGTTTTTCCACAGGGCTATGGGAGAGAGAGGACCTCTTAAACCTGTTGGACTGTCCTGCTGTCGGACAGAATTAAGTTAAGTGCTGACTTTATTCTTTCTTTCTGGGAGGATACAAGACTCAGAGGAAAGTGGGCACTTTAATTATATTTCTATCACATATAATGCTCATAAATATGGGGCTCTTTATGTTGGGACATCATGCTCTGTGTATGGAGGTTTTTTTTCTTGACAGCTTAAGTACAGGCACTGGGGCTGCGAGTTAAGCTTATTTTTTTTCCCTAACAGTTTATTTTAACGAAGATGAAACCGGTCGGGTTGTGTGTATTTACTAACGCCCACGATGGGCGGGGCTATCGTTTTTGCGCGCTTGCTTATTACGCTGCAGTTTTCAGCCTTGTCTGGTGCACGGAACTGTTCCGGGTAAGCTGTATGGCAACTTTGCTTATCTTGCAAACGGACAGTTAAGAGAGAATCAACGTTGCACGGTTTTTCAGTCATTAGAAGCAATCGGTTGTAGCGCTACAGAGCCCTTATCTGCATCGCTGGGGATATAGCAGTGAAACCGTTTGGCAGGTAGGCGCCTCAGCAGAGCTGCTGAGGCGTAAAGGTGTCTGTATTTTATTTAATTGAGGATACGTTTTTTCTAAAGGCAGGAAAATAGTTTGTTTAAAATTTAAAGACACTATCGTTTTAAACATTCAAAATTATTTGAGTTAAAGTAATCTGTATAAATTTTGTTTTATTTTGGGACACATTTTTTTTCTCCCTGCCAGTAATGGTTTATTGTAATAAAAATGTTTTTGTGTAAAAGCAAAGTTTTTATTACATTGTTATTTTACTGTGCTTCAGTATGGACATAGGAGCCATGCAAGATGTTACTTGCTTCATGTGTTTGGATGTCAATGTGGAGCCACCAATCCCTTTTTGTCCCTCATGTATTGAGAGAGCTTTAAGTTATAGGGAAAAGATTTTTCATGAGCAAACTTTTTTTAAAGGCGGATGCTTCTCAGGTGTCTAATGATGAGATGCAGAGTATGCCGCAACTTTCTCCCCAAGCGTCCCAAACTTTAACGCCCGCGCAAGCAGTGCCCTTTACTTCTGCTCTAGCACCTGCTGGAGTTTACCTTAAAAGACATAGCTGCACTTATGTCTTCGACAACTTCTGATACGTTGTCTGCTTTTCCTATGCTACAAGGCAAACTTAAGAGGAAAGACAACCATGTTGTCAGTGAGGTTTCTGATGCAATGGTGGCAATCTCGGATGTACCCTCCCAGGGAACTGAGATGGAGGGTATTTGATTTCTATCGGAAGGCAAAATTTCATACTCAAAAAGTTCATTGCTTTTGACTGATTCAGAGGTTGTATCTTTCAGGTTTAAACTAGAACACCTCCGCCTGTTACTCAGGGAGGTTTTGGTTACTTTAGACGACTGTGATTCTACAGTAGTGATCGCTTCTGCGAAGTCGAGTAAATTGGACAGCTATTTTGAAGTTCCCTCTTACTCGGACGTTTTTCCAGTACCAAAGTTAGCTTCGGAGATTGTTTCCAAGGAATGGGAGAAACCAGGTATTCCCTTCTCTCCCTCTCCTATTTTCAAGAAGATGTTTCCTATAGCTCTGTCAGGGAGACTTGGTAGACGGTTCGTAAGGTGGAAGGGGCAATTTCCACCTTAGCCAAGCGAACTACTATTTCTATTGAGGATAGTTGTGCTTTTAAAGATCCCATGGACAAAAAGTTGGAGGGTCTACTTAAAAAGATTTATGTTCACCAGGGTCTGCTATTGCAGCCAGCTGTGTGCATTGCTACTGTTACCAGTGCGGCAGCATATTGGTTTGATGCTTTGTCTGAATCTCTCAGGACTGAGACTTCCTTAGAGGAGATCCAAGATAGGATTAAAGCTCTGAAGTTAGCTAATGCTTTTATTATGGACGCTTCTCTGCAAATTACTAAATTGGCAGCTAAGAGTTCAGGGTTCTCTATCGTAGCCCGCAGAGCATTATGGTTAAATCTAAGTCTAAGCTTCTAGCGATTCCTTACAAGGGGAAGACCTTGTTTGGACCTGGCCTGACATAAATTATCTCTGATATCACGGGAGGTAAGGGTCATCTCCTTCCTCAGGATAAGAGAAACAAACAGAAAGGATGACAGAGTAATTTCTCCAACATAGGTGTGTCCGGTCCACGGCGTCATCCTTACTTGTGGGATATTCTCTTCCCCAACAGGAAATGGCAAAGAGCCCAGCAAAGCTGGTCACATGATCCCTCCTAGGCTCCGCCTACCCCAGTCATTCTCTTTGCCGTTGCACCGGCAACATCTCCACGGAGATGGTTAAGAGTTTTTTGGTGTTTAAATGTAGTTTTTATTCTTCAATCAAGTGTTTGTTATTTTAAAATAGTGCTGGTATGTACTATTTACTCTGAAACAGAAAAGAGATGAAGACTTCTGTTTGTAAGAGGAAGATGATTTTAGCAGACGTTACTAAAATCGATTGCTGTTTCCACACAGGACTGTTGAGATGAAGTAACTTCAGTTGGGGGAAACAGTTGGCAGACTTTTCTGCTTGAGGTATGACTGGCCACATTTCTAACAAGACTTTGTAATGCTGGAAGGCTGTCATTTCCCCTATGGGGACCGGTAAGCCATTTTCTTAGATTAAGTAAAAGAATAAAGGGCTTTATAAGGGCTTAAAAAACTGGTAGACATTTTTCTGGGCTAAAACGATTACTTTGCTAAGCATATTTGGCAGATTATAACTCTTAATAGTTATTATAATCTTGGGGATTGTTGTTAAAAAACGGCAGGCACTGTATTGGACACCTTTTTCAGATGGGGGCCTTTTCTAGTCATAGGCAGAACCTCATTTTCGCGCCACTAATGCGCAGTTGTTTTTGGAAAGCAAGGCATGCAGATGCATGTGTGAGGAGCTAAGAACCACTGAAAAAGCTTATAGAAGGCGTCATTTGGTATCGTATTCCCCTCTGGGCTTGGTTGGGTCTCAGCAAAGCAGATACCTGGGACTGTATAGGGGTTAAATGTAAAAACGGCTCCGGTTCCGTTATTTTAAGGGTTAAAGCTTTCAAATTTGGTGTGCAATACTTTTAAGGCTTTAAGACACTGTGGTGAAATTTTGGTGAATTTTGAACAATTCCTTCATGCTTTTTCACATATTCAGTAATAAAGTGTGTTCTGTTTAAAATTTAAAGTGACAGTAACGGTTTTATTTTAAAACGTTTTTTGTGCTTTGTTGACAAGTTTAAGCCTGTTTAACATGTCTGAACCATCAGATAAGCGATGTATGAAAGCCAAGGTTTCTCACCATTTAAATATATGTGATGATTGTGACATAGTGTCCAAACAAAGTAGGGACAATGATGCCACAGATAATGATATTGCCCAAGATGATTCCTCAAATGAGGGGAGTAAGCATGGTACTGCGTCATCCCCTTCTGTGTCTACACCAGTTTTGCCCACACAAGAGGCCCCTAGTACATCTAGTGCGCCAATACTTATTACCATGCAACAATTAACGGCTGTTATGGATAATTCTATTGCAAACATTTTATCTAAAATGCCTACTTATCAGAGAAAGCGCGATTGCTCTGTTTTAAACACTGAAGAGCAAGAGGACGCTGATGATAACGGTTCTGACATACCCTCACACCAATCTGAAGGGGCCAGGAGGGAGGTTTTGTCTGAGGGAGAAATTTCAGATTCAGGAAAAATTTCTCAACAAGCTGAACCTGATGTAACATTTAAATTTAAATTAGAACATCTCCGCGCACTGCTTAAGGAGGTATTATCTACTCTGGATGATCGTGACAATTTGGTAATTCCAGAGAAATTATGTAAGATGGACAAGTTCCTAGAGGTTCCGGTGCCCCCCGATGCTTTTCCTATACCCAAGCGGGTGGCGGACATAGTAAATAAGGAGTGGGAAAGGCCCGGCATACCTTTTTGTTCCTCCCCCTATATTTAAGAAATTATTTCCTATACTCGACCCCAGAAAGGACTTATGGCAGACAGTCCCCAAGGTCGAGGGGGCGGTCTCTACTCTAAACAAACGCACTACTATTCCCATAGAAGATAGTTGTGCTTTCAAAGATCCTATGGATAAAAAATTAGAGGGTTTGCTTAAAAAGATGTTTGTTCAGCAAGGTTACCTTCTACAACCAATTTCATGCATTGTTCCTGTCACTACGGCAGCGTGTTTCTGGTTCGAAGAACTAGAAAAGTCGCTCAATAAAGAATCTTCGTATGAGGAGGTTATGGACAGAGTTCAAGCACTTAAATTGGCTAACTCTTTTATTTTAGATGCCGCTTTGCAATTATCTAGATTAGCGGCGAAAAATTCAGGGTTTGCTATCGTGGCGCGCAGAGCGCTTTGGCTAAAGTCTTGGTCAGCGGATGTGTCTTCCAAGACAAAATTGCTTAACATCCCTTTCAAGGGTAAAACACTGTTTGGTCCTGATTTGAAAGAGATTATTTCAGACATCACCGGGGGAAAGGGCCACGCCCTTCCTCAGGATAGGTCTTTTAAGGCTAAAAATAAGCCTAATTTTCGTCCCTTTCGCAGAAACGGACCAGCCTCTAATTCTACATCCTCTAAGCAGGAGGGTAATACTTCACAACCCAAACCAGCCTGGAGACCGATGCAAGGCTGGAACAAGGGTAAGCAGGCCAAGAAGCCTGCCACTGCTACCAAAACAGCATGAAGGGATGGCCCCCGATCCGGGACCGGATCTGGTGGGGGGCAGACTTTCTCTCTTTGCTCAGGCTTGGGCAAGAGATGTTCAGGATCCTTGGGCACTAGAAATAGTTTCTTAGGGTTATCTCCTGGAATTCAAGGAACTACCCCCAAGGGGAAGGTTCCACAGGTCTCAATTATCTTCAAACCAAATAAAGACAGGCATTCTTACATTGTGTAGAAGACCTGTTAAAGATGGGAGTAATTCATCCAGTTCCAATAGGAGAACAAGGGATGGGGTTTTACTCCAACCTGTTCATAGTTCCCAAAAAAGAGGGAACATTCAGACCAATTTTAGATCTCAAGATCCTAAACAAATTTCTCAGGGTTCCATCGTTCAAAATGGAAACCATTCGAACGATCCTTCCTACCATCCAGGAAGGTCAATTTATGACCACGGTGGATTTAAAGGATGCGTACCTACATATTCCTATCCACAAGGAACATCATCAGTTCCTAAGGTTCGCTTTTCTGGACAAGCATTACCAGTTTGTGGCACTTCCATTCGGATTAGCCACTGCTCCGAGAATTTTCACAAAGGTACTAGGGTCCCTTCTAGCGGTTCTAAGACCAAGGGGCATTGCAGTAGTACCGTACTTGGACGACATCCTGATTCAAGCGTCGTCTCTGTCAAAAGCAAAGGCTCATACGGACATCGTCCTAGCCTTTCTCAGATCTCACGGATGGAAAGTGAACATAGAAAAAAGTTCTCTGTCCCCGTCAACAAGAGTTCCCTTAGATTCCTTAGAAATGAGGATTTTTCTGACAGAGGTCAGAAAATCAAAACTTCTAAGCTCTTGTCAAGTACTTCATTCTGTTCTTCGTCCTTCCATAGCGCAGTGCATGGAAGTAATAGGATTGATGGTTGCAGCAATGGACATAGTTCCTTTTGCACAAATTCATCTAAGACCATTACAACTGTGCATGCTCAGACAGTGGAATGGGTATTATACAGACTTGTCTCCGACGATTCAAGTAGATCAAAGGACCAGAGATTCACTCCGTTGGTGGCTGATCCTGGACAACCTGTCACAGTGAATGAGCTTCCGCAGACCAGAGTGGGTCATTGTCACGACCGACGCCAGTCTGATGGGCTGGGGCGCGGTCTGGGAACCCCTGAAAGCTCAGGGTCTATGGTCTCGGGAAGAATCTCTTCTCCCGATAAACATTCTGGAACTGAGAGCGATATTCAATGCTCTCAAAGCTTGGCCTCATCTAGCAAAGGCCAAATTCATAAGGTTTCAATCAGACAACATGACGACCGTTGCATATATCAACCATCAGGGGGGAACAAGGAGTTCCCTGGCGATGGAAGAAGTGACCAAGATAATTCAGTGGAAAATTGGGAAGCGGATTTTCTGAGTCGTCAGACATTCCATCCGGGGGAGTGGGAACTCCATCCGGAAATCTTTGCCCGAATAACTCGATTATGGGGCATTCCAGACATGGATCTGATGGCCTCTCGTCAGAACTTCAAGGTTCCTTGTTACGGGTCCAGATCCAGGGATCCCAAGGCGACTCAAGTAGATGCACTAGTAGCACCTTGGACCTTCAACCTAGCTTATGTATTCCCACCGTTTCCTCTCATTCCCAGGCTGGTAGCCAGGATCAATCAGGAGAGGGCTTCGGTGATCTTGATAGCTCCTGCGTGGCCACGCAGGACTTGGTATGCAGACCTGGTGAATATGTCATCGGCTCCACCATGGAAGCTACCTTTGAGACAGGACCTTCTTGTTCAAGGTCCATTCGAACATCCGAATCTGGTTTCCCTTCAACTGACTGCTTGGAGATTGAACGCTTGATTTTATCAAAGCGTGGGTTTTCAGATTCTGTAATAGATACTCTGATTCAGGCTAGAAAGCCTGTAACTAGAAAAATTTACCATAAAATATGGAAAAAATATATCTGTTGGTGTGAATCTAAAGGATTCCCATGGAACAAGATAAAAATTCCTAAGATTCTATCCTTTCTACAAGAAGGTTTGGAGAAAGGATTATCTGCAAGTTCTCTGAAGGGACAGATCTCTGCGTTATCTGTTTTACTTCACAAAAGGCTGGCAGCTGTGCCAGACGTTCAAGCGTTTGTTCAGGCTTTGTTTAGAATCAAGCCTGTTTACAGACCTTTGACTCCTCCCTGGAGTCTTAATCTAGTTCTTTCAGTTCTTCAAGGGGTTCCGTTTGAACCCTTACATTCCGTAGATATTAAGTTATTATCTTGGAAAGTTTTGTCTTTGGTTGCAATTTCTTCTGCTAGTAGAGTTTCTGAGTTATCTGCTCTGCAGTGTTCTCCGCCCTATCTGGTGTTCCATGCAGATAAGGTGGTTTTGCGTACTAAGCCTGGTTTTCTTCCAAAAGTTGTTTCCAACAAAAATATTAACCAGGAGATAGTTGTACCTTCTTTGTGTCCGAATCCAGTTTCAAAGAAGGAACGTTTGTTACACAATTTGGACGTAGTCCGTGCTCTAAAATTCTATTTAGAGGCCACTAAAGATTTCAGACAAACATCTTCTTTGTTTGTTGTTTATTCTGGTAAAAGGAGAGGTCAAAAAGCAACTTCTACCTCTCTTTCTTTTTGGCTTAAAAGCATTATCCGATTGGCTTATGAGACTGCCGGACGGCAGCCTCCTGAAAGAATCACAGCTCATTCCACTAGGGCTGTGGCTTCCACATGGATTTTCAAGAACGAGGCTTCTGTTGACCAGATATGTAAGGCAGCGACTTGGTCTTCACTGCACACTTTTGCCAAATTTTACAAATTTGATACTTTTGCTTCTTCGGAGGCTATTTTTGGGAGAAAGGTTTTGCAAGCCGTGGTGCCTTCCATTTAGGTGACCTGATTTGCTCCCTCCCTTCATCCGTGTCCTAAAGCTTTGGTATTGGTTCCCACAAGTAAGGATGACGCCGTGGACCGGACACACCTATGTTGGAGAAAACAGAATTTATGCTTACCTGATAAATTACTTTCTCCAACGGTGTGTCCGGTCCACGGCCCGCCCTGGTTTTTTTAATCAGGTCTGTTGAATTATTTTTTCTAACTACAGTCACCACGGTATCATATGGTTTCTCCTATGCATATTTCCTCCTGTACGTCGGTCGAATGACTGGGGTAGGCGGAGCCTAGGAGGGATCATGTGACCAGCTTTGCTGGGCTCTTTGCCATTTCCTGTTGGGGAAGAGAATATCCCACAAGTAAGGATGACGCCGTGGACCGGACACACCGTTGGAGAAAGTAATTTATCAGGTAAGCATAAATTCTGTTTTTTCGTTCCTTTTTGAAATTTCAATGGAAATTCTTTCTCTTCCTCCTCTAAACCAGAACAATCTAAGCCTGCTTGGAGACCCAATCAGTCTTGGAACAAGGGTAAACAATCCAAGAAGCCTGCTGTTGAATCCAAAACGGCATGAAGGGCATGCCTCCGATCCGGGACCGGATCTGGTAGGGGGCAGACTTTCCTTCTTCGTTCAGGCTTGGATTCGGGACGTTCAGGATCCCTGGCAGTAGAAATGTCTCAGGGATACAAACTGGAGTTCAAAAATGTTCCTCCCAGAGGAAGATTTGTCTTTCAAGATTATTTGCAAACCAGATAAGAGGCGTTCTTACATTGTGTAAGAGACCTCTCCTCCCTGGGAGTGATTGTTCCCGTTCCAGAACAGGGGCAGGGTTTTTATTCAAATCCGTTTGTGGTTCCCAAAAAGGAGGGGAACCTTCAGTCCTATCTTAGACCTCAAGAGTCTAAACAAGTTTCTCAGAGTTCCGTCATTCAAGATCCACAGAGATCATCACAAGTTCCTAAGGTTTGCTTTTCTGGACAAACACTTTCAGTTCGTGGCTCTTCCTTTTTGGTCTGGCCACGGCACCCAGAATATTCACAAAGGTTCTGGGGTCTCTACTGGCGGTTCTAAGACCACGGGGCATTGCGGTGGCGCCTTATCTGGACGATATTATAATCCAGGCGCCATCTTGTCAACAAGCAAGATCTCATACCGACGTTGTGCTATCCTTCCTGAGAACTCACGGGTGGAAGGTAAATCTGGAAAAAAGTTCCTTAATCCCGAAAACAAGGGTAACTTTCTTGGGAATTCTAATCGATTCAATATCTGAGGATTTTTCTGACAGAAGGCAGGAAATCAGATTCTAGATAACTGTCAAGCCCTTCAGTTCACTCCTCGGCCGTCAGTGGCTCAGTGCATGGAAGTAATCGGACTGATGGTGGCAGCAATGGACATCATCCCGTTTGCTCGGTTCCACCTCAGACCTCTGCAGTTAAACATGCTCAGGCAGTGGAATGGAGATTATGCAGACTTGTCTCCTCGAATAACCCTGGAACAGGAGACAAGGGACTCCAAGGGTGGGTGTCTCTGGATCATCTATCCCAGGGAACCTGCTTTCGCAGACCGTCCTGGGTGATTGTGACAAGACGCCAGCCTTCTGTGGTGGGGAGCTGTCTGGGGTTCCCTAAAGTCTCAGGGAGCGTGGACTCGGGCAGAGTCTGTTCTTCCTATAAACATCCTGGAACTAAGAGTGATCTTCAATGCTCGCCTGGCCTCAGTTGGCTTCGGCCCAGTTTATCAGATTCCAGTTGGACAACATAACGTCAGTGGCCTACATCAATCATCAGGGAGGAACTAGGAGTTCCTTATCGATGACCGAAGTAGCTAAGATAATCCGGTGGGCGGAGGACCATTCTTGCTATCTGTCAGCGATCCACATCCAGGGGTGGACAACTGGGAGGCGTATTTTTTGAGCAGGCAGACTTTTCCTCCGGGAGAGTGGGAACTCCATCCGGAGGTGTTCTCCAACCTGATTCTCAAATGGGGTTGGCCGGAGTTAGATCTCATTGCATCTCATCAGAATGCCAAGCTCCCGAGATACTGGTCGAGGTCCAGGGATCCCCAGGAGGAACTGATGGATGCTCTGGCGGTTCCTTGGTCTTTCAGCCTTGCATACCCATTTCCTCCATTTGCGCTTCTTCCTCGGGTCATTGCTCGAATCAAGCAGGAGAGGGCATTGGTGATCCTCATTACACCTGCTTGGCCTCGCAGGATTTGGTATGCAGATCTGGTGGACATGTCATCTCTGCCACCTTGGAGACTTCCGTTGAGGAAGGACCTTCTAATTCAAGGGCCCTTCCTTCATCCAAATCTAGTTTCTCTGAAGCTGACTGCTTGGAGATTGAACGCTTAATTTTATCCAAGCAGGGTTTTTCTGATTCGGTCATAGAGACCATGATTCGGGCTCGTAAGCCTGTAACTAGAAAGATTAACCATAAGATAAGGCGTAAATATCTCTATTGGTGTGAGTCCATGGGCTACTCATGGAGTAGAGTTAGAATTCCTAGAATTGTCTTTTCTCCAAGACGGTTTGGAGAAGGGTTTATCAACAAGTTCCCTAAAGGGTCAAATCTCTGCCTTATCTATTTTGTTACACAAACGACTGGCAGATGTCCCAGATGTACAATCATTTTGTCAGGCCTTGGTTAGGATCAGGCCTGTGTTCAAACCAGTTACTCCTCCATGGAGTCTGAATTTATTTCTTAAAGTTCTTCAAGGGGCTCCGTTTGAGCCTATGCATTCCTTAGATATTGTTATCTTGGAAAGTTTTATTTCTATTTCTTTTGCTATTTCTTCAGCTCGTAGATTGAGCTTTCGGCGTTGCAATACACTTCGCCTTACCTTATTTTCCATTCAGATAAGGTAGTTTTACGTACTAAACTAGGTTTTCTTCCTAAGGTTGTTTCAGATAGGAACATTAATCAGGAGATTGTTGTTCCTTCCTTGTGTCCTAATCCTTCTCAGAAAGGACGTGGTCTGTGCTTTAAAATTTTACTTACAAGGGACTAAGGACTTTAGTCAGTCCTCTTCTTTGTAATTTTCTCTGGAATACGTAAGGGTCAGAAAGCTATGGTTACCTCTTTTTGGCTGAACAGTATCATCCGTTTTGCATATGAGACTGCTGGACAGCAACCTCCTTGAAAGAGTTGCAGCTCATTCCACTAGGGCTGTTGCTTCATCATGGGCATTCAAAAATGAAGCTTCTGTAGAACAGATCTGCAAGGCTGCAACTTGGTCCTCTCTTCACACTTTTTCAAAATTCTATAAATTTGATACTTTTGCCTTGGCTGAGGCCGCTTTTGGTTCTTCAAGCAGTGGTGCATTCCATTTAGGTTCCATGTCTTGTCACTCCCTTATCTGTGTACTCTAGCTTGGGTATTGTATCCCATAAGTAATGAAGATGATCCGTGCACTCATCGTGTCTTTAAAAAGAAAAAAAAAAGTATGCTTACTTGATAAATTTGTTTATTTTTAGACACGGTGAGTCCATGGCCCGCCCTGTTCTTTTAGACAGGTTGTTAATTATAAACTTCAGACACCTCTGCACCTTGGCTTTTCCTTTCTCTTCCTAACTTCGGTCGAATGACTGGAGTGGGAGGGGAGGGAAGGGAGTAGCTATTTAACAGCTCTGCAGTGGTGCTCTTTGCCTCCTCCTGCTGACCAGGAGGTAAATATCCCATAAGTAATGAAGATGATCCGTGGAATCATCGTGTCTAAAAAGAAATAAATTTATCAGGTAAGCATACATTTTGTTTTTACTTACCAAGTTATATTAATAGCCCTTTGCTGCTAAAAAGAACTGTTACGTATTAAGTTAATGTGCCTTAAAAAAAAAACCTCTTCTGTAAGATTTCTACTTTTCTCACTCTCAATAGGCTGCAAAGTTAACACTGTAACCAGCAAATGATCAGCTAGATGCTTTAGGCAAATAACGACATGATGAAAACTTAGGTTACAGATTCTTGGCTTCTCTAGAGAGCATGGGAGAAGCAGTTCTTGGTTTTTGGAGAAAAAAAAAGTTTGTCACTTTATGACATTTAGTTACTTCACTATGTTCCTTAGGCTGTTGTAACGGCTTTAAAACAATGTTCTGATTTATTGTCCAGCCTCCGCGTGGTATCCTGCTTTACGGACCGCCTGGAACTGGAAAGACTCTGATTGCTCGTGCTGTTGCTAATGAAACTGGCGCATTTTTCTTCTTGATTAATGGTAAGTGACGTTTCTGGTTATATCTGATAATATAACTGCACACACTTGCTGCTTACAATTTATCTTGAAGAGATGTGCAACTACAATTATGTTTAACACTTTAGGGTCTCTAACAAAGATGCCCCAGCTATCCAGTTGCCTGTATTTGATGTTTCCATTCTCTTTTTTAGAAAAGTTTAGTTCTGAGAAAAGTGATTGTTATTGTAAAGTTTTTTTTGCCAAATACATTGAACATTTCCCCCACCTTCCTCTCATTAGAGACCTTTATAAGGTTTAGTAGTTTGTAGTCTTTCTTCAGAATAATTTTGTTGGAAACAGATCTACAGCTTTCTTAACCCTGCATGACAATGAGTTAAAGTGCAGATGACTTAAAACGAGTTCATGAGGGTCTCTAGGCCTTTATAATGAACGGTTATAACACTCAGAAGCCCCTCCTTATACAGGTTTTTATAGCCAGGTAATCAATGTGGTTAATAATAATCACCTGGCGTGTGTATATATGTGCATTTATTTGAGTAAAGGATCATGGGAGCCCCTACATGAATATCAGTTATGTACATATACCCAAATGGCATTAATTATATGTGGATAACCCCTTTGTTTGAAATAAAGTGGCAAAACACACTTTTTACAACCTTGTTTATTAAAATTAGTTTTAATTTCCCTGGTGCCCATGAATATTTAAGATTATAGGAGACATGGATGTATGCCATTTGAAGGCTTTCAGTGCGTTACTATTGCATAATGCTAGGGTGTTTAGTTCCAAATCACAACTGATGTATAAGTTTGGCCTTAAGAATGAAGACCTTAGTGATCAGTGCTTTCCTTCTGTTCTCAGGCCCAGAGATTATGAGCAAGTTAGCTGGAGAGTCTGAGAGCAACCTGCGCAAGGCCTTTGAAGAGGCTGAGAAGAACGCCCCTGCCATCATCTTCATAGATGAACTGGATGCCATTGCCCCCAAGAGAGAGAAGGTGAGTTGAATGCAGCGGTTGCAGGAATCTTTGCCTTCAGTTACTGTCTGGGAATATTCTGCTTCAGACCTAAACTTGTAGCATATGGTTAATGACCTACTTCTGTAACCTTTAAACTCAGGTATTTTATCTCCATTAAACTAGCTATGCGCTTCAATTGAGGACATGGACAGAATTATTTTAGATTTATGTTTTTTGTTTTTTTTTTTGCAGTTGAGTTTGTAAGAGTTTTAGCAAACACCTCTTCGGTCTCGGGTAATGCAATTTTATGATATGCTAACATAAATCACATACTAATTCCTGCTGTTTTCAGGAGTAGCACATAGGAACAGGACCTACTCTCTGTATGCTGTTATGTTTGATATATTTCCCTGGGATGAACAATTAATTATGGCTGCGTTAGCTTTATTTCTAGCCTTGGTATTCTGAAGCCATCTAGTGGACTTCACCATCGCTTTTATGCCGGTGTTTTTGTCAGCGGTTGGCCATATTACCATGTAAGTGGCTGAATACTACAGACGTTTTATTAAAACAAACATGATATCCCCTCTCCACAGACACATGGAGAAGTTGAACGTCGTATTGTGTCTCAGCTGCTTACTCTGATGGATGGGCTTAAACAGAGGGCGCACGTGATTGTCATGGCTGCTACCAACAGACCCAACAGCATTGATCCAGCTCTCAGACGATTTGGTGAGAAGAGATCACATTTTATAGAATGGCCTTAATCTGGGCTTGGGTAGTGGTAATAATGACCCCGTTTTATAGAGATTGCTTATTTATGGTGTTTGCTGCTTTGTTATCCCTGTAAAATTATATAAACTTTATGCACATTTTTCCTTAAAGGGATATTATAGTCAAATTAAACTTTCATGTTTCAGATAGAGCAGCAACTTTCTAATTTACTGCTCTTATCAATTTTTCTTTGTTCTCTTGGTATCTTTATTTTAAAAAGCTGGAATGTAAGCTTAGAAGCCGGCCCATTTTTGGTTCAGCACCTGGGTAGCGCTTGCTGATAGGTGTCTAAATGTAGCCATCCAATCAGCAAGGGCTACCCAGGACTGAAACAAAAATGGACTGGCTCCTAAGCTTACTTTCCAGCTTTTTTTAAATAAATATCTAAAGAGAATGAAGAAAAATGAATAGCAGTAAATTTGAAAGTTGCTTAAAATTGCTGCTCTATCTGAATCATGTAATTTAAAAATAAATAGTTGACTATACAATCCCTTTAAATCGACTAAATGTCAGAGCAATAAATAAAGAACTGTAATTATCTGATTGGAAACCTGTAAGTTACACGTCTTGTTCCCTTGTAGGTCGCTTTGACAGGGAAGTTGACATTGGAATCCCTGATGCCACCGGCAGGCTGGAAATACTACAGATCCACACTAAGAACATGAAACTGGCAGATGATGTTGATTTGGAACAGGTTGGTCATTTGAACACCAGAATCTGAAATGTTTACCTTCTATTTGTTCATATTTTTTTTCAAAGATAATTTTGTGCAATTCTGAGATGTATTTTACTTTCAAAGTGAAAAACAAGAACATGCAGCAAATATCAATCAAAATTAAACTTTCATGACTCAGGTAGAGCACGCAATTTCCAATTGTACTTTTAAGTTTGCTTTGTTCTTTAGGTAATTCTGGAGTAGACTGTCCCTGTAACCCGATTTTAAAAAAAAAATAAAAAAATATATATATAGAGATAGAGAGAGAGAGAGAGAGAGAGAGAGAGAGATATAGATATATAGAGAGAGAGAGAGATATAGATATATAGAGAGAGAGAGAGATATAGATATATAGAGAGAGAGAGAGATATAGATATAGATATAGAGAGAGAGAGATATAGAGAGAGAGAGAGAGAGATATAGAGAGAGAGAGAGAGAGATATAGATATAGAGAGAGAGAGAGATAGATATAGAGAGAGAGAGATATAGATATAGAGAGAGAGAGATATAGATATAGAGAGAGAGAGATATAGATATAGAGAGATATAGATATAGAGAGAGAGAGATATATAGAGAGAGATATAGAGAGAGAGATATAGAGAGAGAGATATAGAGAGATATATAGAGAGAGATATATAGAGAGAGATATATAGAGAGAGATATATAGAGAGAGATATATAGAGAGAGATATATAGAGAGAGATATATAGAGAGAGATATATAGAGAGAGATATATAGAGAGAGATATATAGAGAGAGATATATAGAGAGAGATATATAGAGAGAGATATATAGAGAGAGATATATAGAGAGAGATATATAGAGAGAGATATATAGAGAGAGATATATAGAGAGAGATATATAGAGAGAGATATATAGAGAGAGATATATAGAGAGAGATATATAGAGAGAGATATATAGAGAGAGATATATAGAGAGAGATATATAGAGAGAGATATAGAGAGAGAGAGATATAGAGAGAGAGAGAGATATAGAGAGAGAGATATATAGAGAGAGATATATAGAGAGAGATATATAGAGAGAGATATATAGAGAGAGATATATAGAGAGAGATATATAGAGAGAGATATATAGAGAGAGATATAGAGAGAGAGAGAGATATAGAGAGAGAGAGAGATATAGAGAGAGAGAGAGATATAGAGAGAGAGAGAGATATAGAGAGAGAGAGAGATATAGAGAGAGAGATATAGAGAGAGAGATATAGAGAGAGAGATATAGAGAGAGAGATATAGAGAGAGAGATATAGAGAGAGAGAGATATAGAGAGAGAGAGAGATATAGAGAGAGAGAGAGATATAGAGAGAGAGAGAGATATAGAGAGAGAGAGAGATATAGAGAGAGAGAGAGATATAGAGAGAGAGAGATATAGAGAGAGAGAGAGATATAGAGAGAGAGAGAGATATAGAGAGAGAGAGAGATATAGAGAGAGAGAGAGATATAGAGAGAGAGAGAGATATAGAGAGAGAGAGAGATATAGAGAGAGAGAGAGATATAGAGAGAGAGAGAGATATAGAGAGAGAGAGAGATATAGAGAGAGAGAGAGATATAGAGAGAGAGAGAGATATAGAGAGAGAGAGAGATATAGAGAGAGAGAGAGATATAGAGAGAGAGAGAGATATAGAGAGAGAGAGAGATATAGAGAGAGAGAGAGATAGAGAGAGAGAGATATAGAGAGAGAGAGAGATATAGAGAGAGAGAGAGATATAGAGAGAGAGAGAGATATAGAGAGAGAGAGAGATATAGAGAGAGAGATATAGAGAGAGAGATATAGAGAGAGAGATATAGAGAGAGAGAGATATAGAGAGAGAGAGATATAGAGAGAGAGAGATATAGAGAGAGAGAGATATAGAGAGAGAGAGATATAGAGAGAGAGAGATATAGAGAGAGAGAGATATAGAGAGAGAGAGATATAGAGAGAGAGAGATATAGAGAGAGAGAGATATAGAGAGAGAGAGATATAGAGAGAGAGAGATATAGAGAGAGAGAGATATAGAGAGAGAGAGATATAGAGAGAGATATAGAGAGAGATATAGAGAGAGAGAGATATAGAGAGAGAGAGATATAGAGAGAGAGAGATATAGAGAGAGAGAGATATAGAGAGAGAGAGATATAGAGAGAGAGAGATATAGAGAGAGAGAGATATAGAGAGAGAGAGATATAGAGAGAGAGAGATATAGAGAGAGAGAGATATAGAGAGAGAGAGATATAGAGAGAGAGAGAGATATAGAGAGAGAGAGATATAGAGAGAGAGAGAGAGATATAGAGAGAGAGAGAGATATAGAGAGAGAGAGATATAGAGAGAGAGAGAGATATAGAGAGAGAGAGAGATATAGAGAGAGAGAGATATAGAGAGAGAGAGAGATATAGAGAGAGAGAGAGATATAGAGAGAGAGAGAGATATAGAGAGAGAGAGAGAGATATAGAGAGAGAGAGAGATATAGAGAGAGAGAGAGATATAGAGAGAGAGAGAGATATAGAGAGAGAGATATAGAGAGAGAGATATAGAGAGAGAGAGAGATATAGAGAGAGAGAGATATAGAGAGAGAGAGAGATATAGAGAGAGAGAGAGATATAGAGAGATATAGAGAGAGAGAGAGATATAGAGAGAGAGAGAGATATAGAGAGAGAGAGAGATATAGAGAGAGAGAGAGATATAGAGAGAGAGAGAGATATAGAGAGAGAGAGAGATATATAGAGAGAGAGAGATATAGAGAGATATAGAGAGAGAGAGAGATATAGAGAGAGAGAGATATAGAGAGAGAGAGATATAGAGAGAGAGAGATATAGAGAGAGAGAGATATAGAGAGAGAGAGATATAGAGAGAGAGAGATATAGAGAGAGAGAGATATAGAGAGAGAGAGATATATCGAGAGAGAGATATCGAGAGAGAGATATAGAGAGAGAGAGAGATATAGAGAGAGATATAGAGAGAGAGAGAGATATAGAGAGAGAGAGAGATATAGAGAGAGATATAGAGAGAGAGAGAGATATAGAGAGAGATATAGAGAGAGAGAGAGAGAGATATAGAGAGAGAGAGAGAGATATAGAGAGAGAGATATAGAGAGAGAGAGAGATATAGAGAGAGATATAGAGAGAGAGAGAGATATAGAGAGAGAGAGAGATATAGAGAGAGATATAGAGAGAGAGAGAGATATAGAGAGAGAGAGAGAGATATAGAGAGAGAGAGAGAGAGATATAGAGAGAGAGAGAGAGATATAGAGAGAGAGATATAGAGAGAGAGAGAGAGATATAGAGAGAGAGAGAGAGAGATATAGAGAGAGAGAGAGAGATATAGAGAGAGAGAGAGAGAGATATAGAGAGAGAGAGAGAGAGATATAGAGAGAGAGAGAGAGAGAGAGATATAGAGAGAGAGAGAGAGATATAGAGAGAGAGAGAGAG
>NC_069500.1:33962146-34089646 GCF_027579735.1 Bombina bombina | reverse complement strand
ACCTGCTTTAGCTTAAACTGCTTTCACCAAGTGGCCTTTTTTAACCCCTTAATGACAACTGACGTACCAGGTACGTCATGCATTAACTTACAGTTAATGACAATAGACGTACCTGGTACGTCAGTTGTCTAAGAGAGTGCTGGAAGCGATCGCAATCGCTTCCAGCAGCTCTCAGGGTATTGCAGTGATGCCTCCATATGGAGGCATCCTGCAATACCCTTTCAGAAGACTCCGATGCAGAGAGAGCCACTCTGTGGCCCTCTCTGCACCGGTAGCGATGGTGCCGGTTCGTTGGTGGGTGGGAGCGCAACAGGGAGGCGGGTGGGCGGCCCATCGCTACCCGGCATCCGGCTCCTGTAAGTGCAATGTGCACGCTGGGTGCCGGGAGCGTGCGGGGGCGCGCATGTGCGCGCGCGTTTAGCTACCCACACTGACACCAATGAGGAGGGAAGAGGGGGGAAAAAATAAATATATAAGGATCTGGGAGGGGGTTGGGGTATTGTGGGGGGCTGCTACACTACAGAAAACATTTAAAATGGCAAAAAAAGATCAAAAAAACACTTTTTTTTGGGGCAAATTGGGTACTGGCAGACAGCTGCCAGTACCCAAGATGGCGGCAATTAGGTAGGGGAGAGGGTTAGAGAGCTGGGGGGGGGGGGGGATCATGGAGGTTGGGGCTAAGGCAGGAGTCCATCACAGCTAAAACATTTTATTTTTTTTTATTAAAAAAAAGAAAAACTCCTTTTATTTAGTACTGGCAGACTTTCTGCCAGTACTTAAGATGGCGGGGACAATTGTGGGGTGGGGGAGGGAAGAGAACTGTTTGGGAGGGATCAGGGGGTGGGATGTGTCAGGTGGGAGGCTGATCTCTACCCTAAAGCTAAAATTAACCCTGCAAGCTCCCTACAACCTACCTAATTAACCCCTTAACTGCTGGGCATAATTTACGTGTGGTGCGCAGCAGCATTTAGCGGCCTTCTACTTACCAAAAAGCAACCCCAAAGCCATATAAGTCTATTTCTGAACAAAGGGGATCCCAAAGAAGCATTTACAACCATTTGTGCCTTAATTGCAGAAGCTGTTTGTAAATAATTTCAGTGGGAAACCTAAAGTTTGTGACAAAATTTGTGAAAACGTGAACTTTTTTTTTTATTTGATGACATTTGGCGGTGAAATGGTGGCATGAAATATACCAAAATGGGCCTAGATCAATACTTTGGGTTGTCTTCTAAAAAAAAATATATACATGTCAAGGGATATTCAGGTATTCCTGACAGATATCAGGGTTCCAATGTAACTAGCGCTAATTTTGAAAAAAGTTGTTTGGAAATAGCAAAGTGCTATTTGTATTTATGGCCCTATAACTTGCAAAAAAAGTAAAGAACATGTAAACATTGGGTATTTCTAAACTCAGGACAAAATTTAGAAACTATTTAGCATAGGTGTTTTTTGGTGATTGTAGATGTGTAACAGATTTTGGGGGTCAAAGTTAGAAAAAGTGTTTTTTTCAATTTTTTCCTCATATTTTATATTTTTTTATAGGAAATTATAAGATATGATGAAAATAATGGTATCCTTAGAAAGTCCATTTAATGGCGAGAAAAACGGTATATAATATGTGTGGGTACAGTAAATGAGTAAGAGGGAAATTACAGCTAAACACAAACACTGCAGAAATGTAAAAATAGCCATTGTCATTAAGGGTAAGAAAATTGAAAAATGGACCGGTCATTAAGGGGTTAATGTCATCTGTTTTAGTCTCTTATCCAAACTGATTAAACTAATTTAGTTGTACTGATCTTTAATCTTCCTAAGAGTATGGCAGTCTTAACCCTTTGACCGCCTACACCATGCAATGTGTATTGTTCAAAGGGTTTAACTACAACTTCAGAGCAAATGGCCATTGTTCGTTTTTAACCATTTAACCATAAACTGCATTTTGTGTGTTAAGTAAAAATGGGATTGATTTATTATCTGTGCATTTTAGAATTGTATAGCTTCTTAGAAGCTACTTTGGTAAGATCTTTTTTGCCACAAGCTAATTGCACTTAAAGGGACATTATACACGTGTTTTTTTCTTTGCATACATGTTTTGTAGAGCCATTTATATAGCCCATAAAGGTGTTTTTTTTTTTTTTTTTTTTTTTTGTTTAAACATGGATAGTTTTGCTTATTTTTAATAAACATTGCTCTGATTTTCAGACACTTAAACAAGCCCCAAAGTTTTGGAATACTGACGCATACCTACTCCAGCTTGCTTCTGTTTGTGTAAAGGGTCTTTTCATATGCAAAGGAAGGGGTGGGGGGGGAGTGTCTGATACTTCCCACTTGCAGTGGGTGTTCCAGTAGCCTTTTAAACATCTAAACTGGAAGCTTCTAAGTAAGTTTTTAAACTGTTTTATACTGGAGTTTTATATCGGTATCTGCGCATATTCTTATAGTAGGGTCTATTACATGCAGTTATATGAAAATTGGTGTATATTGTCCCCTTAAAGTAATGGTAAACTTTCCACTTTTTATAATCGGATCCTGAATGTTAGGGATTTTTTAGATGGACTTGATCACTTTTAATAAAGCTGCACAATAACTTGGTTTTTAATCTAACTGCACCATTCTAATACTGCACACTTCCACCGCCCATTCAGAAGTAATATTTTTTGTGAGCTATCGGTTTCAACTGTTCTCCAATCAGTGCTCTGGCTACAATAAGTGCCATAGGGATAGAGCACTGATTGAAGAACAATTAAAAACGTTGGCTCACCAAAATATTACTTTTGAAGTGGCCTTTTGGAGCGCTGGCTATTAGTATAGCACGGCTAGATTAAAATGTACAGCACATCTTCATTAGAAGTGATCAATTAAAGTCCATCTAAAATGTCACTAACATTCAGGATCTGATCATTTAAAAAGTAGAACGTTTACTTTAATCTTGTGGAAAACATGTACACAAGGAGGCATTGGGGACGTTTTCTATAGTTCTCATAAGTTACTTAATGTCTTGTGTTCTGATAGTGGGCGCTGAGTCAGAGCAACCCATCAGCTCTGCGTGAAACTGTGGTTGAAGTGCCACAAGTCACCTGGGAGGACATTGGTGGTTTGGAAGATGTTAAGAGAGAGCTCCAGGAGCTGGTGCAGGTGAGTGCCCTGAGAGCGCATCAAACTCCCCTATCATGGAATAGATTTCTTATGTGACCTGTTTGTTTAACCCTTAATCTACTCTTATTTCAGTATCCTGTAGAGCATCCAGACAAGTTCTTGAAATTTGGTATGACACCATCTAAGGGTGTGCTCTTCTACGGGCCCCCAGGATGTGGTAAGACACTGCTGGCCAAAGCCATCGCCAATGAATGCCAGGCCAACTTTATCTCTATCAAAGGTCCAGAGCTGCTCACCATGTGGTTTGGAGAGTCTGAGGCTAATGTCAGAGAGATTTTTGACAAGGTAAGAACAAGTGTAACCAAAAATGGGATTTTTTTTTTTTTTTTTTAAATGTTAAAGGGACAGTACACTGTAAAATTTGTTTTTATATTAATGTATTTTCAATGACTTGTTATACCAGTTGCAGAATATAAAATTTATGAGAAATTGCATTTTGTGTATATGAAGTAGCTGGTTTTGTGCTTTTAAACTACAGACTATTACAATGGGTTGAGCTTCAGGTAATATCAGATCTCATTATGTTATCACTTTGTGTACACACACTTGCTTCCTTACATTTTTCTGGAAAACTAAAGCTCAATACATAGAGACAACAATAGAAAATTTAATTTTATTAACTATCCTGCACCCCATGTCGGCAGGATCAGACTGATATACTACAGGAAAGTTTTTCCTCTGTGAAAAGCACAATTGGGCAGAAAGAAGCTACTACCAGGTGGCAACCGGGCCATAGAACAAGCTTATTGATGCTGCTGTTCGTTCCTGGCAGACTGCTTCTCATTCTGTTTTGCATATGTAAATATGACTCTGGGGATAGTCTCCCTAAGGGTGATGGGGGAAACGAGACGTGTACTCCTTGCCCAATGTGCTTAGAGGGATATGGCTGCACCTCACTGACGAGGCCCAAAGGACGCCGAAACGATCGTCTGGGGTTATCATGTTCCTTGTTCATAGGAGAATTGGCTGGTATTTCGGGGCTGGACTGACCATGTCGGCGGGATCAGACTGATATACTACAGGAAAGTTTTCCTCTATGAAAAGCACAATTGGGCAGAAAGAAGCTACTACCAGGTGGCAACCGGGCCATAGAACAAGCTATTGATGTTGCTGTTCGTTCCTGGCAGACTGCTTCTCATTCTGTTTTGCACCCCACTGTGTGAGTTTAATTTCTTCTGCTGGCTGTGTTTACTTAGGCTATTCAATAGCTGAGACTCAAGTATCAAAGCTTTCAGTATAGATTGGGAAAACCACAAGCTAAATCGGCTATTTCAAAGGCCAAAATAGAGGTAAATTAGCTACTTGTAAACTATTTTAATACACTCCAGCAGGTAAAATGGATCATTGGGAACAATTTAAATGGAAGAATTTTTTTGGGTGAACTGTCCTTTTTTTTTTTTTTTAATGCAATTTTGTTTAAATATGCGTAACATATTGTCCATCACTCCATTGCAATAGATATATAGAAAAGAAATGTTTAAAAGTAATTTTATTAGCACAGATTACATCACTTGGTAAACCAAGAGCTGTTCAGCGAATCAATCCTTGAAAATCCATATATCATTCTTATTACTCGTCTGCTTTTCTTTGGACACTGAAGGTCATATGTAAATGAGGTGGTGGTCTGAGCTAACCAATCACTGTGTAGGAGGTTGCAGGGAAAGATAATTTCACCATACTTAATTTTGATGGAGGGGAGTGCAACATATACAGGTATATCATAGGTATTTTACAGCAAACGCAGACTAAATAATGAATGTGTATTGTATTGCTATTTTTATTAGAAATTTTAAAGACTACATATTTGACTTGTGTATGTGTAGATATAGAAATATATAGATATAAATGGGGAGATTATTTTTTTTATTTTTTTTTAATATATATATGGTACTTTTGTTATGTAATCCTGTCTGTTTTCCCCCCCAATAAATATCTTTCAGGAACCTTAGTTATTCAGCGGTTTTATTAATCTGTTTTACTTTACCCTTTCACAGGCTCGCCAGGCTGCTCCCTGTGTCCTCTTCTTTGATGAATTAGACTCTATTGCTAAGGCCCGTGGTGGCAATATTGGTGATGGTGGTGGAGCCGCAGACAGAGTCATAAATCAGATCCTCACAGAAATGGATGGTATGTCTACAAAGAAGAATGTCTTCATTATTGGAGCCACCAACAGGCCAGACATCATCGACCCTGCTATTTTGCGTCCAGGGCGTCTGGATCAGCTCATTTACATCCCCTTGCCAGATGAGAAATCTCGCATTGCCATCTTGAAGTCCAATTTGAGGAAGTCTCCTGTTGCCAAGGTAAGTTGTGTAATACCAATTTTGATTTACTTATATGCACCTCACACATTCCTTAATTGGACCTTGTTTTTATACAGAGCTATGTGCTCCTCTAATAGTATTGCTGAAAACTGTTAAAGCTTCTTCAGATGCTTAGTAGCCATAATCTGCTATCGGGGGGGGTGGAAATCTTCCTCTCTATTGCCCTGAGCTCCCATAGTAGCAACCTTTTTATTAAAAATACTTCTCGCCAAACTTATTAAAATATGTGCAATGTGACATGAATCCAAACCTGTCCTAATCTGATGGTTACGGTATATGGTTGTTCTTTGCAGACCAGATTTAAATAGCAAACCGTTTTCTTTGTTTTTAAGGTAGTTGTGACTAAAGGGCCATAAAATAAACATTCATGAGCATGCAATTTAAAAATAACTGTTCAGATTGCTCTCAATCTGAATTATAGAATTGACTTTCTTTTGTTATCCTTTGCTAAAAAGTACAGTGTGCATGTCTTCAGCAGTGTTTCTCATGACACTGAGTCCACGAATCATCATTAATTACTGTTGGGAATATCACTCCTGGCCAGCAGGAGGAGGCAAAGAGCACCACAGCAAAGCTGTTAAATATCACTCCCCTACCCACAATCCCCAATTCATTTTCTTTGGCTGTAGTGCAAGGAGGAGGTGAAGTTTAGGTGTCTGCTGAAAAAATAATAAAATCTTGATTTTTCTCAGAGTAAGCTTACTCGGTTCTTTTCTGGGGTCTAGCCTAGTCCACATCAGTCTCTTCAGTAGGGCAGTGGTGGCTCTTGAGAACATGCGAAGTAAAATCCTCACTGTTTTCTCAAGAATCTGCTGCCCCAACTAGAAAACCTGAGTAGGTTTACACAGTTTTTCTCTCTTCACAGGTCCATGTGAGGTGCTGTCCTGCTGCCGGACAGCACTTTCAGGTAAGTGCCATTTTAATTTTCTTTTGCAAGGAGATTGCTGGCACTTGTTACAGCTAAAAGCTGTCTTATTTAAAGGGACAGTAAACCTAAAAAATGTTATATAATTCTGCACATAGTGCAGAATTATATAACATTATTTTACTGCTATAGTTATTAAACCCTTTTTTCCCTTTTAATATTTAAAAAACATACCGCTTTTACAGACCCGCTCTCTGCTGAGCGGGTCTGTTTTTTTAGTCAGCGCATCGGGCCAGCTGTATAGTCACAGCCCGGCCCGACCGCGCCATAAGACTAAGTGCAGCTCGCTCCTGCTCTGTCTGACAGCAGGAGCGAGCTTCACTTAATGCTATGGCGCGGTCGGGCCGGGCTGTGACTATACAGCTGGCCCGATGCGCTGACTAAAAAAAACAGACCCGCTCAGCAGAGAGCGGGTCTGTAAAAGCGGTATGTTTTTTAAATATTTAAAGGGAAAAAAGGGTTTAATAACTATAGCAGTAAAATGTTATATAATTCTGCACTATGTGCAGAATTATATAACATTAATTTTTAGGTTTACTGTCCCTTTAATATGGGACTTTATTAAACCTTCATGTTTAGGGTTTCTTTTAGGCAGTTTGGGCATTGAGACTGTGAGGTGATTTATGGTGGCTCAGTGTGTTTTAAGGTTAGCCATTTTTTTCGGCAGTTAGGGCTCTGTAACTGCTCTGTATTTGAAAAAGAGCTGCAGGACAGGTAGGCACCTCAGTAAAGCTACGGAGGTGTATAGGTAGCCTGAGGTCTATTTGGTTTGTTGCTCTAACGCACATTTCTTTTTAAAGACACAGTACACATTTATTTTTTTTTATTTTCAAATAAAGAATTTTTACACTTTATCCTTATTACACAAGATGGATCAAGAGGCTTTTCAAACCATTATCCCAGGCGAAGTTGCCGCTTGTCAGTTATGTTTTGATGCTCAGGTGGAACCACCAGTTCCTTTATGTTCCTCATGCATTGAGAGAACTTTAAGTTATAGAGAGAAAATATTTGACCATGAGCCACCATTATGCCAGGCAAATGCTCTTCAGGTGTCTCCTGTTGCAGATATGCCACAGCTTTCTCCTCAAGTGTCCCAACTTTTTCAGTCTCTACATACAGTGCCCTGTTTTTCCTCTTGCAATCCTGTAGGATTTTCTCTTAAAGGCATTGCTTCCCAGGTATCCCTTGCGGTATCGGAGGCCTTGTCAGCTTTCCCCATGTTGCAGGGAAGGCGTAAAAGGAAATTTAAGGAAACATTAAGGTTTCTGATCAAGTTCTGACTATCCAGAGTGTCCCTTCCCATAAACCTGAGGAAGAAGACATGTCGGTAGCATCTGAGGGGGAAATCTCAGACTCAGACAGTGTAATTCCTCCTTCTGATGCTGAAGTGGTATCCTTCAGATTTAAGCTAGAACACCTTCGCATATTACTTAAGGAGGTTTTGGCTACTTTGGACGACTCCGACACAACTATCTTAATCAATCCTAAAAAGTCTAGTAAATTGAACAAATACTTTGATGCTCTCTCCGTGGTGGAGGTTTTTCCGGTTCCTGACCGTGCTACGGAGATTATTGCTCGAGAATGGGAAATACCTGGTATTACCTTTTTTTTTTTTTTTTTTTTTTTAAAGACACGAGTCCACGGATCATCATCCTTGTGGGATTTCACCTCCTGGTCAGCAGGAGGAGGCAAAGAGCACCACAGCAGAGCTGTTATATATAGCTCCTCCCCTCCCTCCCACCCCAGTCATTCTCTTTGCCTACGTTAGTGATAGGAAGAGGTAAAGTGAGGTGTTGGTTTTAGATTCTTCAATCAAGAGTTTATTTTAAAGTAGTGCCAGAGAGTGCTACTTTGTCCTGGGGTGTAGTCTGGTTCCATTTCAGTCTCTACAGTAGAGATTTGGTGGCTTTAAAGCAATGGGAACTTGTGGGATATAATTCTCACTGCGCCTGCCATATTTGTGCTGCCCTATGTCTTTCAGAGGGGAGACATTGGTCATTTGGTATGCCCACGATGGGCGGTGCTTCCTGTATTTGTGTGCCACTGAGTAGAGCGCTGTTTTCCTGACAGGATTAGTGCGACATTAGCTGGGCTACTTGATTGTCTGTTCTAGAGCGGTATGTAATGTAATTTCATGCGCTTCTAGTACAGATACGTTAAGTCCGGTCCGGGTTTGTGAGCTGGATTGCGCAGTGTGACTGAACGGATCTTCATAGGAAACAAGGGGAGGATCCGATGTCATTTTGCACGGTAGGAGCACCTCAGCAGATTGCTGTGGTGCAGAGTTATTTTTTATGAAATCAGTTTTTTAGCCTGCTGTGCTTAAGAATCTGACACTTTGCAGAGAAACATTTTGTATTTAAAGGAACAGTAACGGTTTTTGTATAGTTATCTTTTTCTAATATTTTGAATGATGGATCAAGAGGATGTGCAATATGTTACATGTGCCTTGTGTCTGGATGCAAATGTGGAACCACCAATCCCTTTCTGTCCTACATGTATTGAAAGGACTAAGTTTTAGGGATAACATTTTTACTGAGCCCATTTCAGATGTAGTCCAGGAATCTTTGGATGAGGGTCAATTTATGCTGCAACTTTCTCCCCAAGCGTCCCAAAAATGAACGCCCCCACCAGCAGTGCCCTGCGCTTCTGCTCTAGCACCTGCTGGAGTTACTTTAAAAGACATAGCGGCGTTATGTCTTCCACAATTTCTGATGCGTTGTCTGCCTTTCCTATGTTTCAGGGCATGTGAAAGACAAGCATGTTATCAGCGAGGTTTCTGATGCCATGGTAGCAGTCTCAGAGGTACCCTCCCAGTGAACTGAGATGGAGGGTATAGAGGTTTTATCAGATGGGGAGATTTCAGATTCAGAACCTTTGACTGATTCTGAGGTTGTCTTTCCAATTTAAACTAGAACACCTCAGTCTGTTACTCAGGGAGGTGTTGGTTACTTTAGACTGTGATTCCACAGTAGTAGTCGCTCCTGTGAAGGCGAGTAAATTGGACAAATATTTTGAAGTTCCTACTTTCTCAGATATTTTTCCAGTTCCTAAGCGAGCTTCAGAGATTGTTTCTAAGGAATGGGAGAGACCAGGTATTCCCTTCTCTCCGTCTCCTATTTTCAGAAAGATGTTTCCTATAGCTGACACTATCAAGGAAGCTTGGCAAACGGTTCCTAAGGTAGAAGGGGCTATCTCCACCTTAGCCAAGCGAACTACTATTCCTATTGAGGATAGTTGTGCCTTTAAAGACCCCATGGACAAGAAGTTGGAGGGTCTACTTAAAAGGATTTATGTTCTGCGTGCATTGCTACTGTCACTAGTGCAGCAGCTTATTGGTTTGATGCTCTGTCTGAGTCTCTTAAGTCTGAGACTTAATTTGAGGAGATCCAAGATAGGATTAAAGCTCTGAAGTTAGCCAATGCTTTCATTACGGATGCTTCTCTAAAAATTACTAAATTAGCAGCTAAGAGTTCAGGGTTCTCTATCCTAGCCCGCAGAGCTTTATGGTTAAAGCCTTGGTCTGCAGATGTTTCATCTAAGCTTCTAGCTATTCCTTACAAGGGAAAGACCTTGTTTGGACCTGGCTTGAAGGAAATTATCTCTGACATTACGGGAGTTAAGGGTCATCTCCTTCCTCAGGATAAGAGAAATAAAAAGGATGTCAAAATAATTTTAGTTCCTTTTCCAATTTCAAGGGAAACTCTCTCTTCCTCCTCTAAACAGGAAGGAAACTATTCGCAGTCTAAGCCCACTTGGAGACCCAACCAGCCTTGGAACAAGGGTAAACAGTCCAAGAAGCCTGCTGCTGACTCCAAAACAGCATGAAGGGCATGCCCCCGATCCGGGACCGGATCTGTTGGGGGGCAGACTTTCTTTCTTCGTTCAGGCTTGGGTGCGAGACATTCAGGATCCCTGGGCTATAGAAATAGTGTCCCAGGGATACAAACTGGAGTTAAAAAATTTTCCTCCTCGAGGAAGGTTTCTTCTTTCAAGATTATCTGCAAACCAGATAGAGGCGTTCTTACATTGTTTAAGAGACCTTTCTTCCCTGGGAGTGATTACTCTCTTTCCTGTACAGGAACACCGGCAGGGTTTTAATTCAAATCTTTTTATAGTTCCCAAGAAGGAGGGAACATTCAGACCTATTTTAGACCTCAAGAGTCTGAACAAATTTCTCAGAGTTCCATCTTTCAAGATGGAAACTATTCTTAAGATTCTTCCATTGATTCAGGAGGGTCAATTTATGACAGTGGACTTAAAGGATGCATATCTACATGTTCCTATCCACAGAGATCACAAGTTCCTAAGGTTTGCCTTTCTGGACAAACACTTTCAGTTTGTGGCTCTTCCTTTCCGGCTGTCCACGGCACCCAGAATTTTCACAAAGGTTCTGGGGTCTCTACTGGCGGTTTTATGACCGCGGAGTATTTCGGTGGCGCCTTATCTGGACTATATTCTAATCCAGGCGCCATCTTGTCAACAAGCAAGGTCCCATAACCGATATTGTACTATCCTTCCTGAGAACTCACGGGTGGAAGGTGAATCTGGAAAAAAGTTCCTTAATCCTGAAAGCAAGGGTGACTTTCTTGGGAACTGTAATAGACTCTATCTGCGGATTTTTCTGACAGAAGTTAGGAAATCAAAGATTCTAGATGCCTGTCGAGCCCTTCAGTCCACTCCTCGGCCGTCAGTGGCTCAGTGCATGGAAGTAATTGGACTGATGGTGGCGGCAATGGACATCATCCTGTTTGCTCGGTTTCACCTCAGGCCTCTGCAGTTAAACATGCTCAGGCTGTGGAATGGAGATTATGGAGACTTGTCTCCTCGGATAACCCTGGAGCAAGAGACAAGGGATTCACTTCAATGGTGGTTGTCTCTGGATCATCTATCCCAGGGAGCATGCTTTTGCAGACGATCCTGGGTGATTGTGACAACAGATGCCAGCCTTCTAGGGTGTGGAGCTGTCTTCCTATAAACATCCTGGAACTGAGAGCGATCTTCAATGCTCTTCTGGCCTGGCCTCAGTTGGCTTCGGCCCAGTTCATCAGATTCCAGGCGGACAAGATAACGACAGTGGCTTACATCAATCAGGGTGGAACGAGGAGTTCCTTAGTGATGACAGAGGTAGCCAAAATAATCCGGTGGGCGGAGGCCCATTCTTGCCATCTGTCAGCGATCCACATCCCAGGGGTGGGCAACTGGGAGGCGGACTTTCCCGGAAAAAAGTCTGCCTGCTCAGAGAGTGGGAACTCCATCCGGAAGTATTCTCAAACCTTATTCTCCAATGGGGTCAGCCGGAGTTGGATCTCATGGCATCTCGTCAGAATGCCAAGCTCCCGAGATATGGGTCAAGGTCCAAGGATCCTCAGGCAGAGCTGATAGATGCTCTAGCAGTTCCTTGGTCCTTCAACCTACCATATCATTTTTTTTCCCCCCATCAGTGATTCTCATTGCTCCTGTGTGGCCTTGCAGGATTTGGTATGCCGATCTGGTGGACATGTCATCCCTGCCACCTTGGAGACTACCATCGAGGAAGGACCCTTCCTTCATCCAAATCTAATTTCTCTGAAGCTGACTGCTTGGAGATTGAACGCTTAATTCTATCCAAGCGTGGTTTTTCTGATTTGGTCATAGAGATCTTGATTAAGGCACGTAAGCCTGTAACTAGAAAGATTTATTATAAGATATGGTGTGAATCCAAGGGCTACTCCATGGAGTAGAGTTAGGATTCCCAGAATTTTGTCTTTTCTACAAGAAGGATTGGAGAAGGGTTTATCGGCAAGTTCCCTAAAGGGTCAGATCTCTGCCTTATCTATTTTGTTACACAAACGTCTGGCTGATGTCCCAGATGTTCAATTTTTTTTGTCAGGCCTTGGTTAGGATCAGACCTGTGTTCAAACCAGTTTCTCCTCCATGGAGTTTGAATTTAGTTCTTCAAGGGGCTCTGTTTGAGCCTATGCATTCCTTAGATATTTTAAATTGTTATCTTGGAAGGTTTTATTTCTTGTTGCTATTTTTTCAGCTCGAAGAGTGTCTGAGCTTTCGGCGTTGCAATACAATTCGCCTTACCTTATTTTCCATTCGGATAAGGTAGTTTTACGTCCTAAACTAGGGTTCCTTTCTAGGGTTGTTTCAGACAGGAACATTAATCAGGAGATTGTTCCTTCCTTGTGTCCTAATCCTCCTCCTCAGAAGGAAAGGCTTCTGCATAATTTGGACGTAGTCCGTGCTTTGATGCTTTACTTACAAGCAACTAAGGACTTTCGTCAGTCTTCTCTGTTTGTAATTTTCTCTGTAAAATGTAAGGGTCCGAAAGCTATGGCTACCTCTTTCTTTTTGGTTGAGGAGTATCATCCGCTTTGCATATGAGACTGCTGGACAGCAGCCTCCTTAAAGAATTACGGCTCATTCCACTAGGGCGGTTGCTTCCTCATGAGCATTCAAAAATGAAGCTTCTATGGATCAGATTTGCAAGGCTGCAACTTGGTCTTCTCTTCACACTTTTTCTAAATTTGATACTTTTGCCTCGGCTGAGGCTGTGTTTGGGAGAAAGGTTCTTCAAGCAGTGGTGCCTTTCGTTTAAGTTTCCCGTCTGGTCCCTCCCTTATCCGCGTACTCTAGCTTTGGTATTGTATCCCACAAGTAAGGATGATAAGTCCACGGCCCACCCTATTCTCTTAAGACAGGTTGTTCATTTTTGTAAGCTTCAGACACCTCTGCACCTTAGCTGTTCCTTTCTCTTCCTAACTTTGTTCGAATGATTGGAGTGGGAGGGGAGGAGCTATATATAACAGCTCTGCTGTGGTGCTCTTTGCCGCCTCCTGCTGACCAGGAGGTGAAATCCCACAAGTAAGGATGATGATCCGTGGACTCATCGTGTCTAAAATGAAACAAATTTATCAGGTAAGCATAATTTTTTTTCTTTTCTCCATCTCCTATTTTTAATATGTTTCCTATAGCGGATTTTATTAAGGAGTTGTGGCAGACTGTTCCTTAGGTAGAAGGAGCAATCTCCACTTTGGCCAAGAGGACTACTATTCCCATAGAGGATAGTTTTTCTTTTAAAGATCCAATGGATAAAAAATTGTAGGCTTTACTAAAAAAAGATGTCCACCAGGGTCTACAATGGCAATCTGCGGTGTGTATCCCCACTGTTACCAGCGCTGCAGCTTACTGGTTTGATGCGTTGTCTGAATCTCTTCAGACGGATACCCCTCTTGATTAGATCGACAGGATTAAGGCTCCTCAAGTTAGCCAATTTCTTCATTATAGATGCTTCCTTAGAGGTTATTTAAACTGGGAGCCAAAATATCTGGTTTTGTGGTTGAAGTCCTGGTCTGTGGATAATGTGCCAAACAAATTCTTGCTATATTAATCTAACATAAATGCATTATATACATTAGTTTAATACTGTCATGTCCATTGTATTAGGAGGTTCCAGAATGTAAAGAGTTAACATTTGTGAGGCTGTACCACATGCTAGAGTAATTTCTTGATTTAAGAGGGCTGTGAGCTAGAGACGGCACGGTCTGAGTAAGGCAGGAGCTGAAACATGTCAGACTTCTGCTGTCCTAGCTCTCTTTGATTTTTACTATTGGAATGTTATTTTACATACGTACTGAGGTATGGCAATAAACGCTAGGTTTTAAGATTTGTACCTGTGGCCCCGACTCGTCTTTTTTCTATTTGGCAGTTTTTTATATTTTGGCAGACATTCAGATAGTCTGCAGGTGGTTTGCGGGGAGCGCCTTTCAGGCTGCTGTGTACTGAGCGGTAACTATTGGTCATATCCGTTGATGACGTCAAGCTGAGGAGACACCTGAAGAAGCAAACAGACCGAGACCTGTGTGTACGGAGCTACTGGAGACCAGTTGGATTGCGGTACTGTTTGACTAAACTGGGGTGATGGTTTGTATATACCATTCTCACTGAGGTTATATGCCGATCCTGCCTGTTATATCACACTCTGCAGAGCGCTATAGTGGGAAGTGGAGTAATAGTTTCAGTTCCCTTTCAGGAAATGGGTCTAGGATTTTACTTTAATCTGTTCGTAGTTCCCAAAAAGGAGGGAACTTTTTGACCAATCCTAGATCTAAAATGTTAGAGTGCCATCCTTCAAGATGGAGACTATACGCTCCCTTCTTCCCTTGGTACAAGAGTGTCAGTTCATGACAACCATAGACCTGAAGGATGCATACCATCATGTTCCCATTCACAGGGACCAACACAAGTTTCTGAGATTTGCCTTTCTGTACAATCATCATTTCCAGTTCGTGGCCCTTCAATTCGACCTTGCCACAACTCCCAGAATTTTTTCCAAGGTTCTGGGGGCTCTTTTAGCTGTGCTTAGATCTCAGGGCATTGCAGTGGCACCTTATCTGGACGACATTCTGGTTCAGGCGCCATCTTTTCAACAAGCAGAATCTCATACAGAGATCTTGTTTGTCTTTACTTCGATCCCACGGATGGAAGGTGAATCGGGGAAAAAAAGTTCTCTGGTTCCAGCTACAACGGTCGTATTTTTGGGGACCATAATTGACGCCCTGTTAATGAAGATTTTTCTGACTGAGGTCAGAAAAGATTTTGAAATTTTGTCTTGTACCTCAGTCCTCTCCTAGGCCGTCAGTGGCTCAATGTATGGAGGTAATCGGTCTGATGGTGGCTTCCATGGACATCATTCCGTTTGCTCGGTTCCATCTCAGACCTCTGCAGTTATGCATGCTCAGACAATGGAACTGGGACTATACGGACCTATCTCTGCGTGTAGATCTAGCTCAGGCGTTGGACTCTTCCGTGGTGGCATTCTCAGTATCCTCTCTCCCAGGGTACTTGCTTAAACAGACCCTCCTGGGGCTCGTTGAAGGCTCAGGGCTTATGGACCCAGGAGGAGTCAGTCCTGCCCATAAACATCTTGGAGCTGAGAGCAATCTTCAATGCTCGCCTGGCCTCAGCATTAGCCCATTTTCAGATTCCAGTCGGACAACATAACCTCAGTTGCCTACATCAACCACCAGGGGGAAACTCAGAGTTCCTTGGCCATGACAGGTGGCCCGAATTATTCAGTGGGCGGAGACCCCCAACTGCTGACTTTTTGCGATCCACATCCCAGGAGTGGACAATTGGGAAGTGGATTTTCTGAGCAGACAGACTTTTCATCCCGGGAGTGGGAACTTATTTCGGATGCCTTTTTCCAGCTTGACCCTCAAGTGGGGACAGCCAGAGTTGGATCTCATGGCTTCTTGTCAGAATGTCAAACTTCCGAGATACAGCTCACGGTCAAGATATCCGCAGGCATTTCTGATCGATGCTCTGGCAGTTCCTTGGAACTTGTCTAGCATACCTGTTTCCTCCGTTTACTCTCCTTCCAAGATTCATTGTCGAATCAAGCAGGAGAGGGCATCTGTAATTCTCATAGCCCCGGCGTGGCCTTGCAGGATTTGGTATGCAGACCTAGTGAAAGTCATCCTTTCCACTTTGGAGACTGCCTCTGAGAAAAAGGACCTTCTACTTCAGGGTCCCTTCCTTCATCCAAATCTCGTTTCTCTGAAGCTGACTGGAGATTGAACACTTATTTTTCAGGCTCGTAATGATTTTACCATAAGTTCTGGCGTAAATACTTGTATGGTTTGAATCCAAAGGAGTAAAGGTTGGAGTAAAGATTCCTAGGATTTTGTCCTTTGTCCAGGATGGTCTGGAGAAGGGTTTGTCGGCAAGTACTCTAAAGGGTCAGATTTCGGCATTGTCTATTTTGTTACATAAGTGCTTGCGGATGTGCTGCATTCTTTAGATATTAAGATGTTATCTTGGAAAGGTTTTTGTTTCTTGTTGCTATTTCCTCTGCTCAGTTTTTGAACTCTCTGCTTTACAGTGTGATTTCCCCTTATCTTATATTTCACTATAAGGTGGTTCTGCATACTAAGTTTGGTTTCCTGCCCAAAAAATATTAAGGGAATCGTACCTTCTTTGTGTCCTAATCCTTCTCACAAAGAACGCTTGTTGCATAATCTGGATGTTGTGCGAGCACTAAAATTTTATTTGCAGGCAACTAAGGACTTTTGTCAGTCTTCTTCATTGTTTGTTTGCTTTTCTGGGAAACGCAAGGGTCAGAAAGCTACGGCTACTTCACTTTCTTTTTGGCTGAGGAGCGTTATTCGCTTGGCTTATGAGACTGCTGGACAGCAACCTCCTGAGAAAATCACAGCTCATTCCACAAGGGCTGTTTACTTCTCCTGGGCTTTAAAAAATGAAGCTTCTGTGGGACAGATTTGCAAGGCTGCAACTTGGTCTTCTTTACATACTTTTTCCAAATTCTATAAATTTGATACTTTTGCCTCGGCTGAGGCTTCTTTTGGGAGAAAGGTTCTTCAAGCAGTGGTGCCTTCTGTTTAGGTTACCTGTATTTTCCCTCCCTAGTCATCTGTGTCCTCTATCTTGGGTATTGATTCCCAACAGTATTTGGACTCACCATGTCATTAGAAAGAAAACAAAATTTATGCTTACCTGAAATTTATTTCTCGACACGGTGAGTCCACGGCCCGCCCTGTATTCAGACAGTTTCTTTTTATATGAACCTCGGGCACCTCTGCACCATGTGTTACTTGCTTTCTCTCCCTTTGGTCGAAATGACTGGGGGATTGTGGGTAGGGCAGTGATATTTAAGTTTTGCTGTGGTGCTCTTTGCCGCCTCCTGCTGGCCAGTAGTGATATTCCCAACAGTAATTGATGATGATCCGTGGACTCACCGTGTCAAGAAAGAAATAAATTAATCAGGTAAGCATAAATTTAATTTTTGTAGCAATTTAAAATGCTGCTTCCTGAGCGTTCTAGGTATGCTCTTTAATAAAGGCCTTTTTTTTTTTTGTTTTTGTTTTCTTCTTAAATTTTCATGTTACACCAGAGAGCAACAAGGGCTTTAAACAGTTAAGAAGGCATCACACAGATCACCAATTAGACATACATCATTCCCCTTGTAAAATTAACAACTCTGACGCCCACAGCTACTCTTGCACCTGGGCTTAGAAAAATATTGTAAGGAACAGAAGTATTTAGATTAGTGTCCCCTCTAGAGGTTAAACTGTAGAACTGACATTTTAGAAACTAAACATTTCAATAGAGATCTATTACAAGAATAAAAAAAAACTATAGTAGTAAATTCTCACTTTACCTCTGATATTAGGGCCTAAAAAAATACAATAATTCCTGTAGCGGTTTGCTTGGTGCTAAAATCTGTGCCTAACGGTAGCAAGTGAATAAGAACTAAACCATAAGCATCTAGAATACAACAGTGACAAATCTAAAGTTCTTACCCTCTAGACATACATGATATGTTCAGAACTGGTGCTATATCTGTAGTGTGTAATGTACCAGAACTGTAGTATCGCTCACTTAACAATGAGTGGGAATGTTACATAGAAGTCTGCATGGTGGATACTGTTCTCCTACATATAAGAACTAGAACGTTTAAAGTCCACAGACAGAGCCGATCCATTAACATTATATGGGATATTTCAGTGTTGGCAGGTTATAGAAAAGGGCTAAATTACCTGAAGTAACCAGTTAGAGGTAGTAAATGTATAGAGGATGTGCCCTATAAAATGACATAACTTTGTCAAGGTCAGTGCTGTCTGTAGAAAAACAAGGTGCAGAAACAAAAGGTATAGTATAAACTACACTACACCACTGAATGTAAAGCAGAATAGGTCCACGTGTTAAATAGTATCCAGTAAATCTAATTACTTCTAAACTTAAACTATTCCACAATTCTATAATTGGCCACAGCTCCATGCACAATATTTTTACCTAATTAGAAAGTCCAGAACACAACTGCAGGTTTTAGTGTTTTTTGGTTTTAAAACAATGTGAAGAGAGTATGCTCAACCAAAGTAGAGAAGGTTATACTGAATTCCCCTTTATTGCTAGTCTTAAATGGATTAAGGATACCAGATTCTAGACGCGATGAAAGGGAGAGTAAAGTCAATTTAAACTTTCTTTGTTTAGATAGAAAGAACATGACATTTTAAACAACTTTACAATTTACTTTCATTTATCAATATTGTTTTGTACTCCTGATATCCTTGGTTGAAGAGAGAATCTAGGTAGGCTATTAGGAGCACATTTCTTTAGCACTGTATGGCAGCTGTGTTTTGTAACATTATTTCAAACACTACTGCCATAATGCTAAAGAAACGTGCATGCCCCTGAGCCCCAATAAGCATACCTAGATTATCTTCCAGAAATCATATCAAATATGATTACAGAATTTTGTTAGTGAATGTAAGTTTTCTTAAACGCTTTTCTATTTTGATAGCTTAATTTTTACTTTACTGTAAAGTACTTTTTTTTTTTTTTTCTTCTTCTCCCCTTGGTCCTGAAGATCCCTCTGAAAGTTTCTTTAAACTTACACATTTACTAATGTTACTAATGTGTTTGGTTTGAAGACAACAAACCATAGAGCAAACAGTTTCCATGTAGTGCAAGAAGCTAAATAAGTTTTGAGATTGTACCTCCTTTTCACTGCTTAAAATAGTAACTTGATTTAATCTGCAACATTAAACAGTATCTGTTAGTTATGGATTTGCCAATGTTAACCCTGCAGTTGACTGTCCAGAGTTTTCCTGATAGAGGAGAGACTGACATTTGCAACACATTGTTTTCCTAACCTGTATTACAGGATGTTCACTTTGTGCAGCATTTACAAACCATAAACTGATCACTTGTTGTGCCTCAATCTGTTTCTGTAGAATTAAGATGACCCAAATGTGAATGCTGCTGTGACCGTCCTAGAAAATCTTAAGTAGATGAAGAATTTATTTGGGAAACAGTGGTTTCTGTTACGAAAGAGATTAGTGAACTGTGAATGTAATATAATACACAGAAACCTTTTTTGGTATTTTCTATTGTAACCACATCTTAGCTTAACTAAAGGATAAATTCCTGAAAGATCAGCTCGTAGGATTACGGCAATCCCAAATTAAATGTTTTTTTCATAGGATGTTGACCTGGACTTCTTGGCAAAGATGACAAATGGATTCTCAGGTGCTGATTTGACTGAGATCTGCCAGCGTGCCTGCAAGTTGGCCATCCGAGAAACTATAGAGAACGAGATCAAGAGAGAACGGGAGAGACAGACTAACCCTTCAGCTATGGTATGCAAAATGGGGGGAAAGGTTTATGCTGGGATGCGCAATTCTAAAACTTTATAATTCTTGGCTTCCAGTTCGCTTTTAAAAGGAAAAAAAAAAGGCAATTTAATTATAATTTTGAGAACTCTTAATGTGATATTAAACACTCCCCCCCCCCCCCACCCTCTGAGGCCAAAAAAAGTACTGTAACATGGACATCAAAATGTTGCAAATTGCCTAAAACAGCTATATGATATACAGTATTTTGAAGAAAACCTTTGTTACAGAATTTTCTTTTTGACCTCTAGGAAGCGTGGGCCAACACAATATTTACACAAAAGCAAGAGTTTAACGTCCCTCAAATCTGTAAGATTCTTAAATGTCTCTTGGGGCCATTGAAAGGTGTAATCAACTTGGACCACTCCCCAGTTTTACGGTGCATTATTTAAAAAATGCGACTGAGCTACCATACAAGCATAACTGCTACATAAATTAGGGAAATGCTTCATTTATAAACCTGAATCACTCATTGAAAGGCTATGTGCAAACTAATTCTAATTTTGCACTATTTCCTCAAGTCTTCTAATCTCAGTGGGTAGAAAATTGATATCTAGTAAAGTGCTGTTTTGATCAAATCTTACACGTTAGCCGCTTACTTATGTTTCTCAGTTTTTCAAAACTGCCTCGCACAGTTTGACAGAAAGCCATAAAATATCCACTCAGCAAAACCGTAACACTTCTGTAAAATACCATATACAAATCATTCAGTGCTTGGATGACAACTGATACTATTTTATACAAACCATGTCTGTTCTGAAAATGTGCTGCACGTTCTGCCACTCCCAGTGCATTTGTATTCTTTCATAGGCTTAAACCCTTTTGTCTACTGCAGGAAGTGGAAGAGGATGACCCTGTGCCAGAGATCCGTCGGGATCACTTTGAGGAGGCGATGCGTTTTGCCCGCCGGTCTGTTAGTGATAATGACATCAGGAAATATGAGATGTTTGCACAGACTCTGCAACAAAGCCGAGGCTTTGGCAGCTTTAGGTGAGGCATCTTTTATTTAATTTTGTTTATTAATTTTTAGCGTCTTGTTTTGTCCTGCTGGGAAGGCACAAACTAAGGTCTCAGGATAGTGCTGAAAAAAGGAAACCGATGCACGAGAATGCAGTAGTGTTTAACTTAATGCAACACACACTAAGCAGTGAATACCGGAAAGTAAAACAAAGCAGTGATTGAACTTACTATTTTTGGGCTTCTGATGAGGCATTAATATTTTATTTAGCAAGTGTTTTAGCAAAATGAGTGTTCTAATAACAAACAAATATTCTCACACTAGTGCCTAGCACTATCTGTCTATTGGAATTTCACAGTCCTCTTTCATCTGCTATGAGAACAGAAGAGAATAAAAGTGTAACTTATTTCTAAGGCATGTTTTTGTGTGTTTTGTAATAATAAATATAAAGTATATATTTTTTATGCATACTGTATATGTTGTATGAGGAATTACTAATTGTCTATCCCCTACACATCAGTTCCTATGTGGTTTAGTAGTTTACTGTATTTCTTTCTTATATGCTTGGTATGATGATCAAACTGGAGATTAATTCCTAATTTTTTGCCTTTTTTTTAATTTTTAGATTTCCTTCTGGAGGCCACGGAGGAGCAGGCCCAAGTCAAGGTGCTGGAGGTGGTAGTGGGGGCAGCCACTTTACTGAAGAGGAAGATGATCTATATGGCTAAAGGGGTCACTGATGTGTTTGTTGTACAGCAAATAAATTCCTACGTTAATGGACACTCTCTGCTTTTCATTCCTAAGTCAGAACAGCGTAGCTGCACACCCCACTCCTTCCAGTTTAATGTTTATTACGTGGGCTTGAGAAGAGGGGAGCCAAGTCTTTAGGATACAGGCTTAAACGTTTCTTTCTCTTCCCTTCTTGTTTCTGAAGCAGCTCTGTGCTTTCATAAGAGGTGTACAGGGTGGGGAAAGGCATTGCTCTTCCATGTGACATTACCCCTTCAGCACCCGAGAGGAGCCTGCAATAGTTGCTTGATATCTACAACCAATCACTGCTCGCATCCTCTCATCCAACCAGTAGCAGTCAAGGCACCTTTGGTTGGCAATGTCAAAAACAGCTGTGTCATTGCCGTTATTTCTGCAGTGTTGTTGGTCTCGGGGTATTGATAACACCCTCAGGATGTTTAAGCAACAGATGCTGACAAGAACAATATTGCAGGCTTCTCCAGCTCTGAAGGGGTTGACTTCTTACATTGCATAAAATGAAAAGCATCGCAAAGGATAAACATGCAGTGATATATATAATTTTTTTTTTTTTAAATGTTGGTTCCAGGCGAAATGTTATTGGAGTTGAGCAAAAAACAAAGTATAAAATCGCAGGTTGACGTCTAACGTGAGAATAAACTGACTGATCACTGACTTCCCTGTCTCAATTTATTACCACATAAATAGTTTAAAATGTATTAGCTTTGCTTTTAGCAGTGGTGTGTACTTTTTCAAGCTTGTTAAATCCATGGTATTCGCAACAGACAAAGGGGTTAACTTATTTTATATTTACATGTGAGCTTTGTATTGCTGCCGTTCACAGGGTCCACGTACCACTGTAAGGATTCTTGTGCATGATGTTGCTACGCTTCTACAGCCAACACATTACTGCCTTTTATGTGTTAGTGTATAATTCTTTGTATATTTATGCTGGCTAGAGCACGATCCTGTCATAACAAGGCGCATGATAGAAGCATGGTTATGCATTGCTGAAAGAGACCATTTGCTTTAACTAGTTGCAGCACATGGCTTCATACGGCTAAGGCAATACAGGGGTGGCAGACACTAATTATGTTTATGCTGTTCCACAGTATTCGATTAGCCAGATGAAAATTCCAGAGTCTTGATAGTAATTTCACAATATCACAATGTTTAAAGGTTGACTATGGGCTAGATTTATTAATTTGTAAATGGACATGGTTTTACATGTCGTGAACCCATATGCATTTCATTGCAAATTGTGGGGCGCATTTGTTCCCCATATTTACCATTGAATGCTGCCCCCTACCTTTGCGCAATCGTAGAACTAATCCGGGGTGATTTACATCCACCAACTCTGTTGGCAGAGAGGGTTTATGAAGCAGGAGTTTAAACCACTGCTTCATAAATATCAGTTGCAGGTTCAAAGGAGCAAGCACACAACCGATCAGAACTTTTGGCATATGGTTGTCAGGGTTTTTTTTTCCCCAAGACAAGCTTTTGTGTTGGAGGCTAAAAAGTGTCAAGAACTTTGGTTTGTCTGCAACATTTATTTATTAAATGCTCAGAAGTCACCTATGTAGTATGTTGGAATATATAGAATATCTTCAGTTACTAAGATTCTGGAAATCTTGCAGAAATACTAGAATGCATTTAGTGTACAGTTCCATCTTTGGTTCTAAGACCTTTAAAGGGACATGAAACCCCCACATTTTCATAATTCAGATGTGTAAAATGTTAAACTTTGCAGTTTTATATTATACAATTTGTGTTATGATGTAAATATTGCCTAAATGATATAAGATATTATTTACACTTGGTTCCATCCCCATTATAAAGATGCAAATATTCCAAAATCTAGCAGTTTAAATAAAGGGTTTTCTACCTGTATATTGAAAAATATACTATCCATTGAAAGTATAGGGCGCTCTTAAGGTATATTGGCTGTGCTAAACATTCTCTGGTAATTCTTTACCATGGACTTGTAATACCAGATTGTCCACTAGCGTGTTCCTGTGATATTGATAGTGCACCCTGTCTAGCTATTAATAGTGAGACATGATTAAGGGCAGGATGCCCAAAACGTAGTCTTTTGTATTTGGCTTTTTAACTCAATTAAGAAGATTTTGTAATAAGCAGTGCTGCCTGGCTATACTTTTCTTTTTTAAGACACGAGTCCACGGTTCATCTTAATTACTAATGGGCTATTCACCTCCTGGTCAGCAGGAGAAGGCAAAGAGCACCACAGCAGAGCTGTTACATAGCTCCTCCCTTCCCTCCCACTCCAGTCATTCTCTTTGCCTACGTTAGTGATAGGAAGAGGTAAAGTGAGGTGTTAGATTAGATTCTTCAATCAAGAGTTTATTATTTATAAAGTAGTGCCAGAGAGTGCTGCTTTGTTCTAGGGTGTAGCCGTAGTCCATATCAGTCTCTTCAGTAGAGCTTTTGGTGGCTTTAAACCAATGGGAACTTGTGGGACATAATTCTCACGGTGCCTCCCATATTCTGATGCTGCCCTTGCCAAGGAAACCTGAGGTATTTTACTCGGGACTTTTGTTTCGTTAAAGGTCCATGGGAGGGATAGGTCCTCCTAAATCTGGGAACTGCCTTGCTGCCAGGCAGAAGATGAGGTAAGTGCTGACTTTATTTCTGGGGGTAGAGGATTTCTTAAAAAGGTCTGGGCACTTTATTATAGACCTCATTGAACTTGGAAGTTTCTCCTAGCCTATTAGGGGACTTAGGGCAGTTAGGACACTGGGGCTTACATGTGTCTCATCTCCCAGCGATCTCATTATGTTAAAGCCGACCGGGAGATTTTATATGGATAACAGACTTGGGTGTTATGTAGAGCTCTAAAATTTTACTGAAGCTGTTTAGCCTTTTCTCTTGCTGTAATAACAGCATTAATATAATGAGCTGTTTTTTACAGTGGGGCATAATGACAGTGTTTATGAGGTAGTGCATTCTATGCTTTGCTCCCGGTGCCTATACTTAAGCAAGGCGACCGGGAGATCTCATACTGGGCTGTTTATCACAGTGAATGTGTTATGACAGCATTAACATGATATAGTAAATTCTATGTTTTGTTCCCGATGTCTATACTTAAGCAAGGCGACCGGGAGATTACTTAGCAAGCTGTTTATACACATAAACCTTCACACTCGTGTCAAACAGCGGACTAGTGTATTTTTATCATGTGTATTCTATTCCTTGCTCTCAGGGCCTATACCTTAAAAATGGCGCCCGGGAGTTGGCTTCTGAAACACCCACGAAGGGCAGAGCTTGTTTAATGGCGCCAGTGTTTGGGCGTGTCTCCTTTCTTACAATTCCGACTATCAGAAGGAGCGGAGGAAGTCTAGTATGTGCGCCTCGTGAAAGCCACTTCCTATCTCCTCCGGTTATCGGAAGGATAGGAGGGCTTCTTAGCTGAGTTTTTGCGCTTAAGATAGCGCTATTGTATAGTCAGAATTGTGGAGAACGTCTGACTTCTCAGCTGGGTCAGGCGAAGGTGTAAAGGGGGTTTATCTGTGTTGGAAATCTTCACATTCTTATCCTGAATCTTCTGTCGTCAAATAAATTAACTAAGTTGTACTTCTACATTTAAAGAGACAGTACTGGTGGTTATGTGTAAAATATAGACATAACCCTTTGTTAATAAAATTTTATCTGCCTTATATGTGTCAGATTGATTAAGGAGGTGTTCAAAAGATTTTATAACACACATGCAGTGCCCTGCGGATCCTCAAACTCCATCTGGAGTTGCTACGCAAAACATTGCTTTTATGTCATGGCGAAATCTTTTAATAAAGTAACTTTTAGAAGTGTCTTTCAGAAGATAAACAAAACAAGAGAAAAAGTTACCTTTTAAAATTTAAAGAGACGGTAACGTTTTTATGTTACTTTTTGTTGTGGAATCCCAACTGTTCATTTGTGTAATTCATCCTTTGTGACTCGGGATGGATCAGGATGCCCTGCTAGGGGTCCCTTGTTTTTTAGGATGGATACCATTGTGGTACTACCAATCCTTTTCTATTTCTCATTGTTTGAGAGATCTTTATTTTGATAAAGATAGTCTTGTCTAAACCTATTCCTTTCTAGGGCGTATGCTGTCTAGGAAGCATAGTGACGCTGATCAAGATATGCTACAAATTCCTAAAAATGTATAGCCCACATGCAGTGCTCTGCGTTTCCTCTTACTCCTTTTGGAGTTATTTTGTATTTGGCAGCTGGCTGTGTGCATTGCCACCGTTACTAGTGCGGCGGCATATTGGTTTGATGCTTTATCTGAGGCCCTCAGGACTGAGACTTCTCTGGATGAGATCCAAGATAGGATAAAGGCTCTCAAACTTGCAAATGCCTTTATTTCGGACGCTTCCCTTCAGGTTATCAAATTGGGAGCGAAGATATCGAGGTTTTTCTATCTTGGGCCGCAGAGCCTTATGGTTAAAACCCTGGTCTGCGGATGTGTCTTTTAAGTCTAAGCTTCTAGCCATTACATACAAGGGGAAGACTTTGTTCGGACCTGATCTGAAGGAGATTATCTCTGATATCACGGGAGGTAAGGGTCATTTGTCAAGACAAGAGAAATAAACAAAAAGGATGACAAAACAATTTGTTTCTTTCGTAATTTCAAGGGAAGCTCTCTCCCTCTTCCTCCTCTAAGCAGCAGCAGTCCAAACCTACATGGAGAACCAACCAGTCTTGGAACAAGGGAAAGCAGTCCAAGAAGCCGGCTAGAGATTCCAAGATAGCATGAAGGGTATACCCCCAATCCGGGACCGGATCTTGTAGGGGGCAGACATTCCTTTGTTCAAAGCCTGGGTTTGAGATGTCCAGGATCCCTGGGCAATAGAAATTGTCTCAGGGATACAAACTGGAGTTCAAGATTTTTCCTCCCAGAGGCAGATTCCTAATTTTGAGATCTGCAGACCAGATGAAGAGGCGTTCTTACATTGTGTAAGAGACCTCTCCGCTCTGGGAGTGATTGTTCCTGTTCCAATTCTGGAATCGGGACTGGGGTTTTATTCCAATCTATTTGTGGTTCCCAAAAAGGAGGGAACCTTCAGACCAATTCTAGACCTCGAGCTTAAACAAGTTTCTCAGGGTACCGTCCTAGATGGAAACTATTTGTACCATCCTACCATTGATCCAAGAGGGTCAATTTATGACCACGGTGGATTTAAAGGACGCATATCAGCATGTTCCCATTCACAGGGATCATCACAAGTTAAGGTTTGCTTTTCTGGACAATCACTACCAGTTTTTGGTCTTACCACAGCCCCCAGAATCTTTACAAAGGTTCTGGGATCTCTGTCGGTGCTTCGTTCAAAGGGCATTGCAGTGGCGCCTTATCTGGACTAAATTCTAGTTCAGGCGCCATCCTTTCAGCTAGCAAGATCCCACACGGACTTGGTGTTGTCCTTCCTAAAATCCCACGGCTGGAAGGTGAATTTAGAAAAAAGATCCTTAGTTTCACACACAAGAGTGACTTTCCTAGGACTGACTTCTGTCAGATATTTCTGACAGAAGTCAGGAAATCAAAAGAAATCAAAAATTATCGATACTTGTCTAGCCCTTCAGTCCACTCGTCCTTCAGTGGCTCAGTGCATGAGGTTAATCGGGCTGATGGTGGCGGCTATGGACATCATTCCATTTGCTCGCTTTCATCTCTGGGCTCTGCAGTTGAACATGCTCAGACAATGTAACAGATTATTCGGAACTTGTCCCCTAGGCTTCTACTGGAGCAGCAAACAAGGGTCTCTCTTCAATGGTGGTTATCTCTGGTTCATCTCTCCCAGGGAACATGCTTTCGCAGACGATCTTGGGTGATTGTGACAGATGCCAGCCTCCTAGGTTGGGGAGCAGTCTGGGGCTCCCTAAAGGCTCAAGGATTATGGACACAGTCTGTTTTGGCCCATAAACATTCTGGAACTGAGTGATCTACAATGCTCTTCTGGCCTGGCCTCAATTGGCCTCGGTTCAGTTTATCAGGTTTCAGTCGGATGACGGAGGTTGCCAGAATAATTCAGTGGGCGAGACCCATTCTTGCTGTCTGTCGGTGATCCACATTCCACGGTTGGCGGATTTTCTGAGCAGGCAGACCTTTCATCCGGGGGAGTGGGCACTCCATCCGGAAGTGTTCTCCAGTCTGATTCTCAAGTGGGGTCAGCCGGAGTTAGATTTCATGGCATCGCGGCAGAACGCCAAGCTCTTGAGATATGGGTCGAGATACAGGGACCCCCAGGCAGAATTGATGGATGCTCTGGAGGCCCCTTGGACCTTCAATCTAGCATACCTGTTTCCTCCGTTTGCTCTTCTTACTCGAGTAATTGCTTGAATCAAGCAGGAAAGGGCCTTGGTGATACTCAGCACCGGCCTGGCCTCTAAGGATTTGGTATGCAGATCTGGTGGAGATGACATCTCTACCACCTTGGAGACTTCTGTTGCGGAAAGACCTTCTGATTCAGGGGTCCTTCCTTCACCCAAATCTAGTTTCTCTGAAGCTGACTGCTTGGAGATTGAACGCTTAATTTTATCCAAGCGGTGGGTTTCTGATTCGGTCATAGAGACCATGATTCAGGCTCGTAAACCGGTAACTAGAAGGATTTACCATAAGATTTGGCGTAAATATCTTTACTGGTGTAAATCCAAGGGCTACTCATGGCGTAGAGTCCGGATTCCTAGGATTTTGTCTTTTCTCCAAGGTTTGGAGAAAGGTTTATCGGCGAGTTACCTAAAGGGTCAAATCTTGGCTTTATCTATTTTGTTACACAAACGCCTGGCAGATGTCCCAGATGTACAATTTTTTTTGTCAGGATCAGGCCTGTGTTCAAACCAGTTACTCCTCCATGGAGTCTTAATTTAGTTCTTAATATTCTTCTAGGGGCTCCAATTGAGCCTATGCATTCCTTAGATATTAAGTTGTTATCTTGGAAGGTTTTATTTCTTGTTGCTATTTCTTCTGCTCGGAGAGTGTCAGAACTCTAGGCATTACAGTGAGTCTTCTTGCCTTATTTTAAATGCAGATAAGGTAGTTTTACGTACTAAATTAGGATTTCTTCCTAAGGTTGTTTCTGACCGGAACATTAATCAGGAGATTGTTGTTCCTTACTTCTGTCCTAATCCTTCTAAGACTTTTGCACAATTTGGACGTGGCCCATACTTTAAAGTTTTACCTGCAGGCGACAAAGGACTTTTGTCAGTCTTCTTTGTTTGTGGTTTTCTCAGGAAAACGCAAGGAACAGAAAGCTACGGCTACTTTCTTTTTGTCTGAAGAGCATCATACGTTTTGCATATGAGACTGCTGGACAGCAGCCTCCTGAGAGTTATGGCTCATTCCATGAGGGCTGTTGCTTCCTCATGGGCATTCAAAAATCAAGCTTCTGTGGAACAGATTTGCAAGGCTGCAACTTGGTCCTCTCTTCACACTTTTTCAAAGTTTTACAAATTTGACATTTTTGCCTCGGCTGAGGCTGTTTTTGGGAGAAAGGTTCTTCAAGCAGTGGTGCCTTCCATTTAGGTTCCCTGTCTTATCCCTCCCGTATCATCTGTGTACACTCTAGCTTGGGTATTGAATCCCATTAGTAATTAAGATGATCCGTGGACTCATCGTGTCTTAAAAAGAAAATTTATGCTTACCTGATTTATTTCTTTTTTGACAAGTCCACGGCCTGCCCTGTTCTTAGACAGGTTAAGGGTTATTGTAAACTTCAGACACCTCTGCACCTTGGCTTTTTCTTTCTTTTCCTAACTTCGGTCGAATGACTTGAGTGGGAGGGAAGGGAGGAGCTATTTAACAGCTCTGCTGTGGTGCACTTTGCCTTCCCCTGCTGACCAGGAGGTGAATATCCCATTAGTAATTAAGATGATCCGTAGATTCATCGTGTCAAAAAATAAATACATTTATCAGGTAAGCATACATTTTCTTTGACTTGGGTATATGCCGTGACCCTTATGCGTACTCGTCATTATGTACAGGCGCTGGTTACTACTTTTGAATTTAACTATCAATAGTGCTTCACTTGTAATCTAGGCCTCAATGTATCAAAGTTCTACCTGGCTGGGCAGATACTCACTGTGACGGCCTCGCCTATATTTAGGGAGGGAAAACCTAACAATCCGGTTTGTTATAAACATCTGGAGTTGAGAAACCCTAATTTACATTTTAACTGGCACTTTCCCTGTGACAAATGCAATCGCTATTTAAAAAAATGTAATGGAGCCAGATATAGGGCCACAAGGAAAATATGCCATGGTGGAGTGTGCCAGGTTAAAGGGATACTAAATCCAATTTATTTTTTTTCATTATTCAGATAGAGCATGACATTTTAAGCAACTTTCTAATTTACTCCTATTTATAAATTTTTCTTTTTCTCTTGCTATCTTTATTTAAAAAGTAGGAATGTAAATCTTAGCAGTCAGCCCATTTTAGGTTCAGAACCATGGATAGCACTTGTTTATTGGTGGCTTACATTTAGCCACCAGTAAGCAAGCATAAACCAGTTTCTCAACCAAAAACTGTCCGGCTCCTATGCGTCATATTCCTGCTTTTTATATAAAGATAGCAAGAGAATGAAGAAAATTTGATAATAGGAGTAAATTAGAAAGTTTGCTTAAATTGCATGCGCTATCTGGACCATGAGAGAAAAAAATTGGGTTTAGTTTCCCTTTAAGTGTTGCATACCCAAGTAAGAACTGAGCCTAAGCTGACTGGTGTATGTGATTGTTAGAAAAATATATGTAATATGCTTTCATTAGAAGTTATTTATTTGTTGCTTTCATATTTTTAAAGATGTTTTCGCTGCATCTGCTTTCGGTAAACCTGAATTTTAAAATAAATTGTTGCAAATAGAAAACAATATCCGCTTAGAGGTTTGTTGCTTTATGTACATGTACATGCACAGTAACCTAATTATGTTTGATATTTATTTTATTTAAGAGGTTGAGAAAGTCTACAATTCTGTGGCCATGACTGTAGGAATCAGAACTAATTATTTTCACCCCATAATTCCTATTAAAGGGTTCAGGTGCCATATTTGTTTTGGTGTTTTGTGTTTCTCATGGAGAACACGTAGTCACAAGACTTCAAGGGACAGTTTAGTCAAGCATAAACTCATGATTCAAATAGGACATGCAATTTTAAACAACTTTTCAATTTACTTTTATAAACATATTTGCTTTGTTCTTGGTTTTCTTTGTTGAAAACTTAACCTAGTAAGGCTCATATGCTAATTTCTAAGCCCTTGAAGGCCACCTCTTATCTCAGAGCATTTTGACAGGTTTTCACAGCTAGACAACACTAGTTTGTGTGCCATATAAATAACATTGTGCTCAGTCCTGTGGAGTTAACTGAGCCAAACGAAAATAAGTAAGGGGGAAGTCTGCAGAGGCTTAGATACAAGGTAATCACAGAGGTGAAAAATATATTAATATAACTGTGTTGGTTATGCATAATGGGCAATAAAGGGATTATCAAGTAGACTGTCCCTTTCAGATCTGGACTTAAGTATTTTTCATCTGCTGTTAGTTACATGATTCCTCTGGTTCTTGGAAATTACTCTCTTCTCCTGCCCTTGGAGCAAAAAGTTCAGGATATAATTTCCATTGATAAAGCTTTTCAAACCAACACTTAGAAGTAAATGTTTTCCTATTAAAGTGCAATAAAACGCAACATGCCATTTTAAATAACTTTTCAATGTGCTTCTGTTATCAAATTTGTTGAAAAACAGGATGGTTAGTTCAGGAGCGTGCACGTATCTGCAGTACTATATGGCAGCAGTTTTACAACAATGTTATACATTAGGAAGAGCACTATATTTTTCTAATGGCAGTGAGTACACAAATTCATTCATTACCTATGGGAATTTAACACCTGGCCACCAGGAGGAGGCAAAGACACCCCAGTCAAAGCTTAAGTAGCCCTCCCACTTCCTTCCCAGTAATTATTTGCCTTGTCTACTAGCAGGTAGGCAGAGAGTGGTGCTCTGATGAAGATTGGATTTAATGCTCCTTAATGGATTGTATCCTGTAAGAAAGGACTAGTATGTTTAGTAGCCATTTAATTCTCAATGTAAGAGTTTTTGGTGAAGGTTAGCCATCTGGATGTTGCAGGGAAGCTTTCCATGCCTCCCAATTTCTCACTGCTAACTAGGGTTGCCACCTTAGCTATGTTTTCTTTTTTAAGACACGATGAGTCCACGGATCATCTTAATTACTAATGGGATGTTCACCTCCTGGTCAGCAGGAGGAGGCAAAGAGCACCACAGCAGAGCTGTTAAATATCACCTCCCTCCCACCCCAGTCATTCTCTTTGCCTAAGTTAGTGATAGGAAGTGGTAAAGTTAGGTGTTAGTATAGATTTTTCAATCAAGAGTTTATTATTTTTAAAGTAGTGCAAGATTGTTCTACTTTTCCTAGGGTGTAGCCGTAGTCCATATCAGTCTCTTCAGTAGAGCTTTTGGTGGCTTTAAAGCAATGGGAACTTGTGGGACATAATTCTCACTGCGCCTCCCATACTGATGCTGCCCTACCCATGATAGCCTAAGTAATAGATAACTCAGGCTTTATCTTTCTCCACAGGGCTATGGGAGGGAGAGGACCTCCTAAACCTGCTGTCGGGCAGAGTACAAAGGTAAGTGCTGACTTTTTTATTCTGGGTCCAAAATCTCAGATGAGTGAGGCACTTTAATGTATAGGAGTTATATCCCATGATTTTTTATAAAGGGAGTGATTTTGAAATGACATCATTTTATAACAGGCACTGGGGCTGAGGAGAGTGGCTTATTTCTGGGGGGGGGGGGTTTATTGAGAAAAGAGACGTCCTGAGTAGCAGAGTCTCTTTGGTCTCACATTTTTGAGCTAACCACTGTATACAAAGTAGTAGCCAAATTGGCCCCTAGATAGGTACTTGGGCTCCCGGTAGTGTATTAGTTGTTAAATTAACTCTATTATCCTACTAAATCAAACATGGTAGTTAGGATAATGCTATGTAACGCCCACGATGGGCGGAGATTCGGGTGGCGCCTTTTTTGGGGGCTGCGCACCTAGTGTGTTAAGGCTGTACTGAGAAGAGAGCCTGATGTAGTGACGTCCATGATGGGCGGACCTGCGCAAATGGGAGCGTAGTGGCGCTAATTTGGACTGCCCACTTAATTCTCAAGCTCCGTTGTCGGAAACGGAAGAACCTTTTACACTGTGCATAGTGGCACAGAGATTGCAGCTATGGTCCAGTTCATTATGTACTCAGTTAGTAGAGCATATGATAGGGTCCCTGCTGATCGCAGTCCGCTATGTAACTAGTTGCACAGTCTCCCCTTTGCAGCAATTGGAATTAAAGACAATAATTCTAAGACTTTCTAAAGTAACGTTGTTATTTTTTATGTTATATTATGTTTATACAAACCTATTAGAAGGACAACACCTCAGCAAGGTTTAGCTGAGGTGTGGTTAACTTCGGCATTACTTAAGTACTATTTTAGTTTGTGCTGCACAACAAGAATAAAAAGTTAGTTTAAAATTAAGAGACAGTAATGTTTTTTATCTATTCATTTTAAAAAGGAATTTCAGCTATTTCTTTGTTAATTCATCCGTTGTGATTTATGATGGAACAAAAGCACACAAAAATAAAGTTACTTTTAATATTTAGAGAGACAGTAACGTTTTTTTATGTGTAAATTGTCTTAATTTTTTTTTTCTCTTTTCTGAACCTACTCCTAAGGCGATTGCTGTTTAGGAGTCTGTTGACAATGGTCAAGTTATGCCACAAATTTCCTCCTATAGTGTCCCACAAAATGTTATGTCCCACATGCAGTGTCCTGCGCTTCCTTTACTCCATTCGGAGTTATGATGTATTATGTTTTTTTCCATGAGGTAGAAAACATTTCTAGTGGAACTATTTCAGTACTTACTGAAGGAGGAAGATACTTGGGATTATCTGAGAGAGAATTCTCAGATTCAGATGGATTGTTACTTTAGGAGGTCTTAACTATCCTGGGCGGTCCCGACGTACGTCCAGTAAAGACATTTCCGGTGTAATCTTTACTAGTGCGTCCAGTAAATTATAAGGTTAGACGCATTCCCTATTTTTACAAAACTGTTTCCCATAACCGACTCGGCTAAGGAGGCTGGACGAACATTCCCTAGGGGGAAATGAGTTGTCAGCTTAGCTCTATGGACAAAATTAGAAATGGGATGTACATCAGGACTTACAATGGCAACCAGCTGTGCATTTTGCTACCGTCACTGGTGCGAAGGAATATTGGTTTGATGCGTTGTCTGATGCTACCAAGTCAGAAACTCCCCTCGATAAAATCCAGGATAGGATAAAAGCTTTCAAATTTGGCTAACTTTTATTCCAAACAAACTAGGAGCATAGGTTTCTCTGTTCCAGCTCATAGAGCCTTATGGTTAGAGCTTTGTTCTACGGATATATGCTCTAAGTCTAAGCTTTTAGTGCTTCCTTACAAGGGGTAGGCCTTGTTGGGACCTGGCTTGATGGAAATAATCTCTTTTGAAATAAAAAAAATCCAAATAGCCTGCTGTTGAATCATACACAGCATGAAGGTCATGCCACCGAACCGGGACCGGATCTTGTAGTACCCAGGGATACAAGTTAGAGTTCAAATTTTCCTCCCAGAGGCAGGTTTCTGCTTTCAAGATTATCTGAAGATCAGACTAAAAGTAGAGGTGTTCTTACTCTGCGTAGGAGACCTCTCAGACCTGGGAGTGATTGTTCCAGTTCCAACACAGGTTCTGGGTTTTTCATCCCAATCGGGTTGTGGTTCCCAAAAAAGAGGGAACCTTCAGACCACTTTTTTAGATCTCAAGAGTCTAAACAAATTTCTTAATGTACCGTCCTTCAAGATGGAAATTATTCGTTCCATTCTTCCCTTGATCCAAGAGGGTCAATTTATGACAACAGTGGCTTTAAAGGACGCGTATCTTCATGTGACATTTTCAAGAATTGTCTCAAGTTCTAAGGTTTGCCTTCTGGACAAACGTTTCCATTCCGTGGCGCTTCCTTTCGGTTTGCCACAACTCTGAGTTTTCACAAAGGTTCTGGGATCACTGTTGGCAGTGCTTCAATTTCGGGGCATTGCAGTGGCGTCCTATCTGGACGACATCCTAGTCCAGGCGCCATCCTTACAGCAAGCGAGATTTCACACGAACATGGTGTTATTCTTCCTGCGATCTCATGGGTGGAAGGTAAATTTGGAAAAGTGTTTCTTAGTCCCAAGCACAAGGGTAACTTTCTTGGGAACCATAATAGATCCATCTCAATGAAGAGTTTTCTGACAGAAGTCGGGAAATCAAAGATTATTGATACTTGTCTAGTCCTTCAGTCCACTCCTAGGCCTTCAGGTGGTCAGTGCATGGAGGTAATCGGGCTGAAGGGGGCGGCAATGGACATCATCCCATTTGCTCGGTTCTACCTCAGACCTCTGTAGTTGAGCATGCTCAAGCAATGGAACGGAGATTATACAGGTTTGTCTCCTCGAATACTACTGAAGCAGGAGATGAGGGATTCTCTTTAATGGTGGTTGTCTCTGAATTATCTCTCCCAGGGAACCTGCTTTCGCAGACCATCTTAGGTGTTTGTGACAACAGACACCAGCCTTCTGGGGTGGGGAGCAGTCAGGGGCTCCCTGAAGGCTTAGGGAGTTTGCACTCAGAGTCTGTTCTTTCTATAAACATTCTGGAGCTGAGAGTAATCTAGAATGCTCTTCTGGCCTGGCCTCAGTTAGCCATGGTCCAGTTTATCAAGTTCCAGTCGGACAATATCTCTTCAGTGGAGGAACGAGGAGTTCATTAGCGATGACAGAGGTAACAAAAATAATCCAGTGGGCAGAAGTCCACTTTTGTTACCTATCGGCGATCCACATCCAAGGTGTGGACAATTGGGAAGCGGATTTCCTGAGCAGGCAGACTTTTCATCAGGGGGGAGTGGGAACTCCATCCGGAAGTGTTCTAAAGCTTAGTTTTCAAGTGGGGTCACCCAGAATTTCAAAATACAAAAAATATAATATACAGTACAAGGTGAAAAATTAACACTTAAAACTAAACCAAGAACTGATACTCTCCTTTTAGATAAGACCGCAGCCTTCTTACAGTCTCTCCTTTGTGACTGTCTTGATCAAATGGCAATAGAAAAGTAGATGGCGCTGGTCTGTGGAGTAATATTTCTCTAAATGATGAAGAGAAAAAAGGGCTTGAGGTGTATGTAAATACCGATGAATATAAGTGCAGTATACTCACTCCATATAATGTAGGAGTTCAGCTGCGATGTGATGTATTTCTAGGCAATGGAAGTCCCCAGAGCAAATATGAGGTATTCAGGATATATCCTGAGCTGGTGGGTAGGTCTGTAACTGAATAAAGACTCAAATTGACCAATAGCTGTCCAGTGCATAAAGAAAAAACAAAGTAGTAAAGGAGAATCTGGCTTGTCACAGCAGAGAAGAATACCAAACGTCTTCCAACTATGTTAAAAAGATATATTTATTGGATCTCATGGTGTCCCGTCTAAATTCCAAGCTTCCGAGATACGGGCCAAGGTCCAGGGGTCCCCAGGCGGAACTGATAGATGCTTGGCGGTCCATTGGATTTTCAGGCTAGCATACCTATTTTCTCAGTTTGCTCTTCTTCCTCGGGTAATTGCTCAAATCAAACAGGAGAGGGCTTCAGTGATTCTGATAGCTTTGGCTTGGCCTCGCAGGATTTGGTATGCGGATCTGGTGGAGGTGGCATATCTACCGTCTTGGAGACTTCTATTGAGGAAGGACCTTCTGATTCAGGAACCCTTCCTTCATCCAAATCTAGTTTCTCTGCAGCTGACTGCTTGGAGATTGCACGCTTAAAGGGACAGTCTACACCAGAATTTTTATTGTTTTAAAAGATAGATAATCCCTTTATTACGCATTCCCCAGTTTTGCATAACCACCACAGTTATAATAATATACTTTTAACCTCTGTGGTTATCTTGTATCTAAGCCTCTGCAAACTGCCCCTTTATTTCAGTTCTTTTGACAGACTTGCAGTTTAGCCAATCAGTGCCTGCTCCCAGATAACTTCACGTGCACGAGCACAGTGTTATCTATATGAAATACGTGAGCTAACACCCTCTAGTGGTGAAAAACTGTTAAAATGCATTCTGAAAAGAGGTGGCCTTCAAGGTCTAAGAAATTAGCATATGAACCTCCTAGGTTAAGCTTTCAACTAAGAATACCAAGAGAACAAAGCAAAATTGGTGATAAAAGTAAATTGGAAAATTGTTTAAAATGACATGCTCTATCTGAATCATGAAATTTTATTTTGGCCTAGACTGTCCCTTTAATTTTATCCAAGCGAGGGTTTTTTCTGATTCGGTCATAGAAGACCATGTTTCAGGCTCGTAAGCCTATGACTAGAAGGATTTTCCATAAAATTTAGCGTAAATACCTTTATTGATGTGAATCCAAGTGCTACTCATGGAGTAGGGTTAGGATTTCTAGAATTTTGTCTTTTCTCCAAGCGGGTTTGGAGAAGGGCTTATCGACGAGTTCTCTAAGAGATCTTGGTCTTATTTATTTTGTTATGCAAACATCTGGTGGTTGTCCCAGATGTTCAATCATTTTATCAGGCCTTGGTTAGGATCAGGCCTGTGTTCAAACCAGTTACTCCTCCATGGAGGATTAATTTAGTTTTCAGAGTTCTTCAGGTTCAGTTTGAGCCTATGCATTCCTTAGATATTAAGTTACTATCTTGGAAAGTTTTATTTCTTGTAGCTATTTCTTCTGCTCGGAGAGTGTCAGAACTCTCAGCATTACAGTATGAGTCTCCTTTAACTTATTTTCCATTTAGATAAGGTAGTTTTACGTACTAAATTAGGATTTCTTTCTAAGTTTGTTTCTGATCGGTACATTGATCAGGAGATTGTTGTTCCTTCCTTGTGTCCTATTCCTTTTTCTCAAAAGGAAATTCTTCCGCGCAATTTGGACATGGTCTATGCTTTAAAGTTTTATTTACAGACAACTAAGGACTTTCACTTGTCTTCTTCTTGTTTGTGGTTTTCTCAGGAAAGCGTATGGGACAGAAAGCTACGGATACTTCTTTCTTTTGGGCTGAAGGGCATATTACGTTTTGCTTATGAGTCGGCTGGACAGCAGCCTCCCGAAAGAGTTATGGGTCATTCCACAAGGGCTGTTACTTCCTCATGAGCATTCAAAAATGAAGCTTCTGTAGAACAGATGTGCAAGGCTGCAACCTGGTCCTCTCTTCTCATTTTTTCAATGTTTTGCAAATTTGACTCTTACCTCGACTGAGGCTGTTTTTGGGAGAAAGGTTCTTCAAGCAGTGGTGCCTTTCGTTTAGGTTCCCTGTCTTGTCCCTCCCGTATCATCTGTGTACTCTAGCTTGGGTATTGAATCCCATTAGTAATTAAGATGATCCGTGGACTCATCGTGTCTTAAAAAAGAAAAAATTTATGCTTACCTGATAAATGTATTTCTTTTTTGACACAATGAGTCCATGGCCCGCCCTGTTCTTTTAGACAGGTTGTGGGTTATTGTAAACTTCAGACACCTCTGCACCTTGGCTTTTCCTTTCTCTTCCTAACTTTGGTCGAATGACTGGAGTGGGAGGGAAGGGAGGAGCTATTTAACAGCTCTGCTGTGGTGCTCTTTGCCTCCTCCTGCTGACCAGGAGGTGAATATCCTATTAGTTATTAAGATGCCTTTGCCTACGTTAGTTATAGTAAGTGGTAAAGTGAGGTGTTAGTATAGATTCTTCAATCAAGAGTTTATTATTTTCAAAGTAGTGCAAGATTGTGCTACTTTGTCCTAGGATGTAGCCGTAGTCCATATCAGTCTCTTGAGTAGAGCTTTGGTGGCTTTAGAGCGATGGGAACTTGTGGAACATAATTCTCACTGCGCCTCCCATATTGATGCTGCCCTACTTCTGAAAGCCTGAAGGGTCTTACTCAGTCTTTTCCTTTATCACAGATCCATAGGAGGGAGAGGACCTCTTAAACCTGGAGCTGCCTTCACTGTCAGGCAGATGAGAAGGTAAGTGCTAATCTAGTATCTGGGGGACTGTTCTCAGAAACGGAGGCACTTTACTTATGGTTGGACAATAAGAAGTCTCATGGATGGGGACTTTATTGACAGTGTAGGCGCAGGCACTGGGGCTGAACACATTGACTGTTGGTGGTTCTCATCTCCCGACTCTTTTAATAATACATGCGACCGGGATATGGCTGAATTTGGCACGCCTACGATGGGCGGGGCTAGAGGGAGAGCATTGCGCCCCCTTTTTGACGTTCTTTCTGCGCACTTAGTAATGAAAGAGCTTGTCTAAATTTCTGCTTCGCATCTCTGGTAGTGGGTTTAGAGTGGGAGAACAGCCAGACATTCATAACGAAGTCTGATGTGTGTGTTAACCGACAGGGTTTCCAGTTTCTACAGCTACTGCCTGAGTCATTTCTCCAATCAGATAGGCACCTCATCAAAGTACTGCTGAGGTGTAGAGGGCTATTTCTATTTTGCAAATACATATAATAATTGTTTTTTAAAAAAGATGTTTTAATATTTAAAGGGACAGTAACGTTTTTCTGTCAGTGTAAAATTGCCAAATTTTGTGACCCACTGTAAAGTTAAGATGGACCAAGAGTCTGTCACTTGTTCTTTATGCTTTAATGCCAATTTGGAACCACCAATCCCTTTTTCTCTTGTAAGGTGTATCCAGTCCACGGATTCATCCTTTACTGGTGGGATATTCGCCTTCCCTACAGGAAGTGGCAAAGAGAGCACACAGCAGAGCTGTCCATATAGCTCCACCCCCCAGTCATTCTCTTTGCCGGCTCTAAGCACTAGGGTCTCTCTCGGGAGGGTAAAGTGAATGTGGTGTTAGAATTGTAGTTTTTATTATCTTCAATCAAAAGTTTGTTATTTTAAATGGTACCGGTTTGTACTATTTACTCTCTAGCAGAAAAGTGATGAAGATTTCTGCTGAGAGGAAGATGATTTTAGCATGTTGTAACTAAAATCCACTGCTGTTCCCACACAGGACTGAGGAGTACCAGAAAACTTCAGTTGGGGGGAATGGTTTGCAGGGTAGACTGCAATAAGGTATGTTCAGTCATTTATTTCTAGACAAGACTGAGATAATGCTAGAGACTGACAATATCTCCATGAGGGGAGGGTAAGCTATGTTCAGAGACTTAGTAAGGAATTGAATGCTTACATAACAGGGCTAATTATGCTGGTTGAGACTAATTAAGGGCAATCAATTGTTTTTTTAGGAAAATATCGTTTGTAAGACACTTTGAAAGTCCTTTTGGGTTCTTTATGGGGTTGTTACCCACATGGCTATTTTTGTATTCACTTAGAAGTGGTTTCTTAGGCCTCACAGCCCCGGAGTAGAGTGGGAGGGGCCTAATTTTGCTCCTCAGATGCGCAGTTAGAATTGCATAGAAGTTCATGCTGCTTCACATGGAAGGTCCTGCTGCTGTTTGAGGGCCTAAAGGAAGCTATATTCGCCCAAATCTGGTCCCTAAGGGCAGGTAGGGCCACAGCAGTGCTGTGGCAAGGTGCTGTAGTAATTTTAACCGGTTGTTGGCTTTAGGCTGCTCCGGTTTGGGCATTAAGGGGTTAATCGTTTTGCTTGCTAGGGGTGCAATCTTACTAAGGCTTTAGGTACATACTGTGAAAATTTCAAAAAGATTACTGTATTTTTCAATGTTTTGCAAAATTGTGTGCCTTTTTTATCTCTTAAAGGCACAGTAACGTTTTTTCAAATTGTGTTTTTTAATTGATTAAAGTGATTTCCAAGCCTGTTTGTGTATACTACTAGTCTGTTAAACATGTCTGACACCAAGGAAAATCCTTGTTCAATGTGTTTAGAAGCCATGGTGGAACCCCCTCTCAGAATGTGTCCCACTTGTACTGATATGTCTATACACTTTAAAGATCATATTGTTGCACTTAAGAATGTGGCCCAAGATGGTTCTCAGACTGAAGGTAACGAGGGTAGCTCGTCTACCTCTCCCCAAGTGTCACAACCAGTTACGCCCGCTCAAGCGATGCCTAGTACTTCTAGTGCGTCTAACCCTTTTACATTACAAGACTTAGCGGCAGTCATGGATAATTCTCTTGCAGTTTTCTAAACTGCCCGTGTTACCTGCAAAGCGTGATAGCTCTGTTTTAAGAACAGATTATGAGCATTCTGACGCTTTGGTAGCCGTATCCGATATACCCTCACAACGCTCTGAAGTGGGAGCGAGGGATTTGATGTCTGAGGGAGAAGTCTCTGATTCAGGAAGGGTTCCTCCTCAGACAGATTCAGATACATTGGCTTTTAAATTTAAACTAGAACAACTCTGCGTTTTGCTCAGGGAGGTATTGGCTACTCTGGATGACTGCAACGCTTTGGTGGTCCCAGAGAAATTGTGTAAAATGGTCCCTGTTTACACTGATGCGTTTCCGGTCCCTAAGAGGATTGCAGATATCGTTACTAGGGAGTGGGATAGACCAGGCGTCCCCTTTGTCCCCCCTCTTGTTTTTAAGAAAATGTTCCCCATATCTGACCCCATGCGGGACTCGTGGCAGATGGTCCCTAAGGTGGAGGGGGCTGTTTCTTCACTGGCTAAGCGCACAACCATACCAATTGAGGACAGTTCTGCTTTTAAAGACCCTATGGATAAAAAGTTAGAGGGTTTACTTAAGAAAATTTTTGTTCAACAAGGTTTTCTTCTCCAACCTATTGCCTGCATTATTCCTGTAACTACTGCAGCTGCTTTCTGGTTTGAGGCGCTGGAAGACTCGCTCCAGACGGAGACCTCATATGAGGAAATTATGGATAGAATTAAGGCTCTAAAGCTAGCTAATTCTTTTATCACAGACGCTGCTTTCCAAATAGCTAAGTTAGCGGCAAAAAATTCAGGTTTCGCCATTTTGGCGCGCAGGGCGCTATGGCTAAAGTCCTGGTCGGCTGATGTGTCGTCAAAATCCAAGCTTTTGAACATCCCTTTCAAAGGAAAGACCCTCTTCGGGCCTGAATTGAAAGAGATTATTTCAGAAATCACTGGGGGAAAAGGCCATGCTCTCCCTCAGGACAAGTCCTTTAAGACAAAGAACAAAGCTAATTTTCGTTCCTTTCGTAATTTCAGGAACGGCCCCGCTTCATCCTCTCCGGCTGCAAAGCAAGAGGGTAATGCTTCACAGCCCAAGGCAACCTGGAAACCTTACCAGGGCTGGAATAAGGGTAAACAGGCCAAAAAGCCTGCAGCTGCCACCAAGACAGAATGAAGGGGTAGCCCCCGATCCGGGACCGGATCTAGTAGGGGGCAGACTCTCTCTCTTCACTCAGGCCTGGGCAAGAGATGTACACGATCCTTGGGCATTAGAGATTGTATCTCAGGGATATCTTCTAGAATTCAAGGACTCTCCTCCAAGGGGAAGGTTCCACATTTCTCGTCTGTCTACAGATCAGACAAAGAAAGAAAGAGGCGTTTTTACGCTGTGTAGAAGATCTACATGCCATGGGAGTGATCCACCCAGTTCCAATTGCGGAACAAGGGTTGGGTTTTTACTCAAACCTGTTTGTGGTTCCCATAAAAGAGGGTACTTTCAGACCCATCCTGGATCTAAAAATTCTAAACAGATTCCTCAGAGTCCCATCATTCAAAATGGAGACCATTCGGACAATCTTACCAATGATCCAGGAAGGTCAATATATGACTACCGTGGATCTAAAGGATGCATACCTACACATTCCTATCCACAAAGATCATCACCAGTTTCTCAGGTTCGCTTTTCTGGACAAGCATTACCAGTTTGTGGCTCTTCCCTTCGGCTTAACCACTGCTCCCAGAATTTTCACAAAGGTGCTAGGGTCCCTCCTGGTGGTTCTAAGACCGTGGGGCATAGCAGTGGCGCCTTACCTAGACGACAGGCGCCGTCTTTCCAAAGAGCCAAGTCTCACACAGAGATTGTATTGGCCTTTCTGAGGTCTCATGGGTGGAAGGTGAACATCAAAAAGAGTTCTCTTTCCCCTCTCACAAAGGTTCCCTTCCTAGGGACTCTAATAGACTCGGTAGAAATGAAAATATTTCTGACGGAGGTCAGAAAGTTAAAACTCTTAACTACTTGCCGAGTTCTTCATTCCATTCCCCGGCCATCTGTAGCTCAGTGCATGGAGACAATCGGATTAATGGTAGCAGCAATGGAAATAGTCCCTTTTGCTTGGATACACCTCAGACCACTACAACTATGCATGCTCAAACAGTGGAATGGGGATTATGCAGATTTGTCTCCTCAAATTCAGTTGGACCAGGAGACCAGAGATTCTCTTCTCTGGTGGTTGTCTCAGGATCACCTGTCTCAGGGAATATGTTTCTGCAGGCCAGAGTGGATCATTGTAATGACTAGCGCCAGTCTGGTAGGCTGGGACTCCCTGAAATCTCAGGGCTTATGGTCTCGGGAAGAAACTCTTCTCCCGATAAACATTCTGGAACTGAGGGCGATATTCAACGCTCTTCAGGCATGGCCTCAACTAGCTGCGGCCAAATTCATCAGATTTCAGTCGGACAACATCACGACTGTAGCTTACGTCAATCATCAGGGGGGAACAAAGAGTTCCCTAGCGATGACGGAAGTAACCAAGATAATCAGGTGGGCGGAGGATCACTCCTGCCATCTCTCAGCAATTCACATCCCAGGAGTAGACAACTGGGAGGCGGATTTTCTAAGTTGTCAGACTTTTCACCCGGGGGAGTGGGAACTCCATCCGGAGGTGTTTGCCCAGCTGACTCAGCTATGGAGCATTCCAGAGTTGGATCTGATGGCGTCCCGTCAGAACACCAAACTTCCCCTCTACGGGTCCAGGTCCCGGGATCCCAAGGCAGTATTGATAGATGCTCTAGCAGCGCCTTGGTCCTTCAATCTGGCTTATGTTTTTCCACCGTTTCCCCTTCTCCCTCGTCTGGTCGCCAGAATCAAGCAGGAGAAGGCTTCTGTGATTCTGATAGCGCCTGCGTGGCCATGCAGGACTTGGTATGCAGACCTAGTGGACATGTCATCTGTCCCACCATGGACACTGCCAATGAGGCAGGATCTTCTAATACAGGGTCCGTTCAAGCATCCAAATCTAATTTCTCTGCGTCTGACTGCTTGGAGATTGAACGCTTAATTCCATCAAAGCGTGGTTTCTCTGAGTCAGTTATAGATACCTTGATTCAGGCTAGAAAGCCTGTCACCAGGAAAATCTACCATAAGATATGGCGGAAATATCTTTGTTGGTGTGAATCCAAGGGTTACTCATGGAGTAAGATTAGGATTCCCAGGATACTGTCTTTCCTCCAAGAAGGATTGGAGAAAGGATTGTCAGCTAGTTCCTTAAAAGGACAGGTATCTGCTCTGTCTATTCTTTTACACAAGCGTCTGGCAGAGGTACCAGACGTTCAAGCGTTTACTCAGGCTTTAGTCAGAATCAAGGCTGTCTATAAACCTGTGGCTCCGCCATGGAGTCTAAATCTAGTTCTTTCAGTTGTTCAAGAGGTTCCGTTTGAACCTTTACATTCCATAGATATTAAGTTGTTATCTTGGAAAGTTTTGTTTTTGGTAGCTATCTCTTCTGCTCGAAGAGTCTCAGAGTTATCTGCCTTACAGTGTGATTCACCTTACCTGGTGTTCCACGCAGATAAGGTAGTTTTGCGTACCAAACCTGGTTTTCTTCCTAAAGTTGTTTCTAACAAGAATATTAGCCAGGAAATTGTTGTTCCTTCTCTGTGTCCTAACCCTTCTTCGAAGAAGGAACGTCTGTTACACAATCTTGATGTGGTTCGTGCTTTAAAGTTCTATTTCAGACAAACATCTTCCTTGTTTGTTATCTATTCTGGTAAGAGGAGAGGTCAGAAAGCGACTGCTACCTCTCTTTACTTTTGGCTGAAAAGCATCATCCGTGTGGCCTATGAGACTGCTGGCCAGCAGCCTCCTGAGACTATTACTGCTCATTCTACCAGAGCAGTTGCTTCCACATGGGCTTTTAAAAACGAGGCTTCTGTTGAACAGATTTGTAAAGCAGCGACTTGGTCTTCGCTGCATACTTTTTCCAAATTTTACAAATTCGATACTTTTGCTTCTTCGGAGGCTATTTTTGGGAGAAAGGTTTTACAAGAAGTGGTGCCTTCCGTTTAAGGTACCTGTCTTGTTCCCTCCCTTCATCCGTGTTCTAAAGCTTTGGTATTGGTATCCCACAAGTAAAGGATGAATCCGTGGACTGGATACACCTTACAAGAGAAAACAGAATTTATGCTTACCTGATAAATTACTTTCTCTTGTGGTGTATCCAGTCCACGGCCAGCCCTGGCGATTAAGTCAGGTAATAATTTTTTGTTTAAACTACAGTCACCACTGCACCCTATGGTTTCTCCTTTTTCTTCCTAACCTTCGGTCGAATGACTGGGGGTGGAGCTAGAGGGGGAGCTATATGGACAGCTCTTTGTCACTTCCTGTAGGGAAGGAGAATATCCCACAAGTAAAGGATGAATCCGTGGACTGGATACACCACAAGAGAAAGTAATTTATCAGGTAAGCATAAATTCTGTTTTTGTTCCTCATGTATTGAGAGGACCTTTAAACTACAGGGAAATACGTTTTTACTGAACCATCATTTACTAAAGAGGATGCTGTTCAGGAGTTTAATGCCAATGATCAATCTAGGCCGCAGCTTTTTCCTCAAGCATCCCAAGGTTTACCGCCCTCACAAGCAGTGCCCTGCGCCTCCTCTAACTCCTGCTGGGGTTACTTTAAAAGACATTGCTTCCCATTATATCTTCTGCAGTTTCAGATGCGTTGTCTGCTTTTCCAAATGTTGCAAGGAAAGCGTAAAGAAGAAAATCAGAGAGGTTTCTGACGGAGTTCTCGCTTTTGCAGATGCTCCCTCCCAGAAGTCTGAAGGGGAGGATACCGTGGTAGTATCTGAGGGTGAAATCTCAGATTTGGACAGTATGCTTCCTCTTACTGATACTGAGGTAGTTTCTTTCAGGTTTAAGCTAGAACACCTCCGTCTACTACTTAAGGAGGTTTTAGCTACTTTGGATGACACAGACTCCACGGTCGTTATTAACCCTAAAAGCTCCAGTAAGCTTAACAAATATTTTGAGGTTCCTACCATAATAGATGTTTCTTTCATGTAATTAGCAAGAGTCCATGAGCTAGTGACGTATGGGATATACATTCCTACCAGGAGGGGCAAAGTTTCCCAAACCTTAAAATGCCTATAAATACACCCCTCACCACACCCACAATTCAGTTTTTACAAACTTTGCCTCCGATGGAGGTGGTGAAGTAAGTTTGTGCTAGATTCTACGTTGATATGCGCTCCGCAGCAAGTTGGAGCCCGGTTTTCCTCTCAGCGTGCAGTGAATGTCAGAGGGATGTGAGGAGAGTATTGCCTATTTGAATGCAGTGATCTCCTTCTACGGGGTCTATTTCATAGGTTCTCTGTTATCGGTCGTAGAGATTCATCTCTTACCTCCCTTTTCAGATCGACGATATACTCTTATATATACCATTACCTCTGCTGATTCTCGTTTCAGTACTGGTTTGGCTTTCTACAAACATGTAGATGAGTGTCCTGGGGTAAGTAAATCTTATTTTCTGTGACACTCTAAGCTATGGTTGGGCACTTTGTTTATAAAGTTCTAAATATATGTATTCAAACATTTATTTGCCTTGACTCAGAATGTTCAACTTTCCTTATTTTTCAGACAGTCAGTTTCATATTTGGGATAATGCATTTGAATTAATCATTTTTTCTTACCTTAAAAAATTTGACTCTTTTTTCCCTGTGGGCTGTTAGGCTCGCGGGGGCTGAAAATGCTTCATTTTATTGCGTCATTCTTGGCGCGGACTTTTTTGGCGCAAAAATTCTTTTCCGTTTCCGGCGTCATACGTGTCGCCGGAAGTTGCGTCATTTTTTGACGTTATTTTGCGCCAAAAATGTTGGCGTTCCGGATGTGGCGTCATTTTTGGCGCCAAAAGCATTTAGGCGCCAAATAATGTGGGCGTCTTATTTGGCGCTAAAAAATAAGGGCGTCGCTTTTGTCTCCACATTATTTAAGTCTTATTTTTTCATTGCTTCTGGTTGCTAGAAGCTTGTTCTTTGGCATTTTTTCCCATTCCTGAAACTGTCATTTAAGGAATTTGATCAATTTTGTTTTATATGTTGTTTTTTCTCTTACATATTGCAAGATGTCTCACGTTGCATCTGAGTCAGAAGATACTACAGGAAAATCGCTGTCTAGTGCTGGAGCTACCAAGCTAAGTGTATCTGCTATAATTTTTGGTATCTGTTTTTCCAGCTGTTGTTTGTATTGCATGTCATGACAAACTTATTAATGCAGATAAAATTTCCTTTAGTACTGTTACATTACCTGTTGCTGTTCCGTCAACATCTAATTTTCAGAGTGTTCCTGATAAACATAAGAGATTTTATTTTTAAATCCATTAAGAAGGCTATGTCTGTTATTTCTCCTTCTAGTTTACATAAAAGTCTTTTAAAACTTCTCTTTTTTCAGATGAATTTTTAAATGAACATCATCATTCTGATACTAATAATGGTTCTTCTGGTTCAGAGGTTTCTGTCTCAGAAGTTGATGCTGATAAATCTTTGTATTTGTTCAAGATGGAATTTATTCGTTCTTTATTTAAAGAAGTATTAATTGCATTAGAAATAGAGGATTCTGGTCCTCTTGATACTAAATCTAAACGTTTAAATAAGGTTTTTTAAAATCTCCTGTAGTTATTCCAGAAGTGTTTAATCTCCCTGATGCTATTTCTGAAGTAATTTCCAGGGAATGGAATAATTTGGGTAATTCTTTTACTCCTTCTAAACGTTTAAGCAATTATATCCTGTGCCATCTGACAGATTAGAGTTTTTTTGGGACAAAATCCCTAAGGTTATGGGGCTGTCTCTACTCCTGCTAAATGTGCTACTATTCCTACGGCAGATAGTAATTCATTTAAGGATCCTTTAGATAGGAAAATTGAATCCTTTCTAAGAAAAGCTTACTTATGTTCAGGTAATCTTCTTAGACCTGTTATATTTTTAGCGGATGTTGCTGCAGCTTCAACTTTTTGGTTAGAAGCTTTAGCGCAACAAGTAACAGATCATAATTTTATAGCATTATTATAATTCTATAACATGCTAATAATTTTATTGGTGATACCATCTTTTGATATCATTAAGAGTTGATGTCAGGTATATGTCTCTAGCTATTTTAGCTAGCAAAGCTTTATGGATTAAACTTGGAATGCTGATATGTCTTCTAAGTCAACTTTGCTTTCCCTTTCTTTCCAGGGTAATAAATTATTATCTCAACTGTTTCTGGAAGGAAGGGAACTTTTTTACCAAAGGATAAAAAATCTAAGGTAAATTTAGGTCTAATAATCATTTTCGTTCCTTTCCTCACAATAAGGAACAAAAGCCTGATCCTTCATCCTCAGGAGCGGTATCAGTTTGGAAACTATTTCCAGTTTGGAATATATCCAAGCCTTATAGAAAACCTATAGCCAGCTCCTAAGTACCCATGAAGGTGCGGACCTTATTCCAGCTCAGCTGGTATGGGGCAGATTACGTTTTCTTCAAAGAAATTTTGATCAATTCCGTTCTCAATTTCTGGTTTCAGAACATTGTTTCAGAAAGGTACAGAATTGGCTTCAGTTAAGGCCTCCTGCTTTCCCGTGTCCCAGTTAACACAGCAAAGGCTCAGCATTTCTGAAATGTGTTTCAGATCTAGAGTTGGCTGGAGTAATTATGCCAGTTCCAGTTCTGGAACAGGGGCTGGGGTTTTATTTTATCTCTTCATTGTACCAAAGAAGGTCAATTCCTTCAGACCAGTTCCGGATCTATCAATATTGAATCGTTATGTAAGGATACCAACATTCAAGATGGTTACTGTAGGACTTTCCTGCCTTTTGTTTAGCAAGGGCATTATATGTCTACAATAGATTTACAGGATGTGTATCTGCATATTCCGATTCATCCAGATCACTTTTAGTGTCTGAGATTCTCTTTTTAGACAAGCATTACCAGTTTTTTTGGCTCTACCGTTTGGCCTAGCCTCAGTTCCAAGAATTTTTTTCAAAGGTTCTCGGTGCCCTTCTTTCTGTAATCAGAGAACAGGGTTTTGGTATTTCCTTATTTGGACGATATCTTGGTACTTGCTCAGTCTTCTCATTTTCGAAGAATCTCATACGAATCGACTTGTGTTGTTTCTTCAAGTTCATGGTTGGAGGATCAATTTACCAATCAGTTCATTGATTCCTCAGACAAGGGTAACCTTTTTTAGGTTTCTAGATAGATTCAGTGTCTATGACTCTGTCCTTGTCAGACAAGAGAAGTTTAACATTGATATCAGCTTGTCAAAACCTTCAGTCATAATCATTCCCTTTGGTAGCCTTATGCATGGAAATGTTGGGTCTTAGGACTGCCGCATCAGATGCGATCTCCTTTGCTCGTTTTCACATGCGACCTCTTCAGCTCTGTATGCTGAACCAATGGTGCAGGGATTACTCAAAGATATCTCAATTAATATCTTTAAACCGATTTTACGACACTCTCTGACATGGTGGACAGATCACCATCGTTTAGTTCAGGGGGCTTCTTGTTCTTCCGACCTGGACTATAATCTCAACAGATGCAAGTCTTACAGGTTGGGGAGCTGTGTGGGGGTATCTGACGGCACAAGGGGTTTGGGAATCTCAGGAGGTGAGATTTCCGATCAATATTTGGAACTCCGTGCAATTTTCAGAGCTCTTCAGTCTTGGCCTCTTCTGAAGAGAGAGTTGTTCATTTGTTTTCAGATAGACAATGTCACAACTGTGGCATACATCAATCATCAAGGAGGGACTCACAGTCCTCTGGCTATGAAAGAAGTATCTCGAATTTTGGTTTGGGCGGAATCCAGCTCCTGTCTAATCTCTGCGGTTCATATCCCAGGTATGGACAATTGGAGAGCGGATTATCTCAGTCGCCAAACGTTGCATCCGGGCAAATGGTCTCTTCACCCAGAGGTATTTCTTCAGATTATTCAAATGTGGGAACTTCCAGAAATAGTTCTGATGGCTTCTCATCTAAACAAGAAACTTCCCAGGTATCTGTCCAGATTCCGGGATCCTCAGGCGGAGGCAGTGGATGCATTATCACTTCCTTGGAAGTATCATCCTGCCTATATCTTTCCGCCTCTAGTTCTTCTTCCAAGAGTAATCTCCAAGATTCTGAAGGAATGCTCGTTTGTTCTGCTGGTAGCTCCGGCATGGCCTCACAGGTTTTGGTATGCGGATCTTGTCCGGATGGCCTCTTGCCAACCGTGGACTCTTCCGTTAAGACCAGACCTTCTGTCTCAAGGTCCTTTTTTCCATCTGGATCTGAAATCCTTAAATTTAAAGGTATGGAGATTGAACGCTTGATTCTTGGTCAAAGAGGTTTCTCTGACTCTGTGATTAATACTATGTTACAGGCTCGTATATCTGTATCCAGAGAGATATATTATAGAGTCTGGAAGACATATTTCTTGGTGTCTTTCTCATCATTTTTCTTGGCATTCTTTTAGAATACCGAGAATATTACAGTTTCTTCAGGATGGTTTAGATAGGGTTTGTCCGCAAGTTCCTTGAAAGGACAAATCTCTGCTCTTTCTGTTCTTTTTCACAGAAAGATTGCTATTCTTCCTGATATTCATTGTTTTGTACAAGCTTTGGTTCGTATAAAGCCTGTCATTAAGTCAATTTCTCCTCCTTGGAGTTTGAATTTGGTTCTGGGGGCTCTTCAAGCTCCTCCATTTGAACCTATGCATTCATTGGACATTAAATTACTTTCTTGGAAAGTTTTGTTCCTTTTGGCCATCTCTTCTGCCAGAAGAGTTTCTGAATTATCTGCTCTTTCTTGTGAGTCTCCTTTTCTGATTTTTCATCAGGATAAGGCGGTGTTGCGAACTTCTTTTGAATTTTTACCTAAGTTGTGAATTCCAACAACATTAGTAGAGACATTGTGGTTTCTTCATTATGTCCTAATCCTAAGAATTCTAAGGAGAAATCGTTGCATTCTTTGGATGTTGTTAGAGCTTTGAAATATTATGTTGAAGCTACTAAGTCTTTCCGAAAGACTTCTAGTTTATTTGTTATCTTTTCCGGTTCTAGAAAGGCCAGAAAACTTCTGCCATTTCTTTGGCATCTTGGTTGAAATCTTTAATTCATCTTGCCTATGTTGAGTCGGGTAAAACTCCGCCTCAGAGGATTACAGCTCATTCTACTAGGTCAGTTTCTACTTCCTGGGCGTTTAGGAATGAAGCTTCGGTTGATCAGATTTGCAAAGCGGCAACTTGGTCCTCTTTGCATACTTTTACTAAATTCTACCATTTTGATGTATTTTCTTCTTCTGAAGCAGTTTTTGGTAGAAACGTACTTCAGGCAGTGGTTTCAGTTTGAATCTTCTGCTTATGTTTTTTCATTAAAATTTTATTCTGGGTGTGGATTATTTTCAGCAGGAATTGGCTGTCTTTATTTTATCCCTCCCTCTCTAGTGACTCTTGTGTGGAAAGATCCACATCTTGGGTAATCATTATCCCATACGTCACTAGCTCATGGACTCTTGCTAATTACATGAAAGAAAACATAATTTATGTAAGAACTTACCTGATAAATTCATTTCTTTCATATTAGCAAGAGTCCATGAGGCCCGCCCTTTTTTGTGGTGGTTTTGATTTTTTTTGTATAAAGCACAATTATTCCAATTCCTTATTTTATATGCTTTCGCACTTTTTTCTTATCACCCCACTTCTTGGCTATTCGTTAAACTGAATTGTGGGTGTGGTGAGGGGTGTATTTATAGGCATTCTAAGGTTTGGGAAACTTTGCCCCTCCTGGTAGGAATGTATATCCCATACGTCACTAGCTCATGGACTCTTGCTAATATGAAAGAAATGAATTTATCAGGTAAGTTCTTACATAAATTATGTTTTTTCCGGTTCCAGACCGAGCTTCTGAGATTATTACTAAGGAGTGGAAGAGACAGGGTATCCTTTTTTTTCTCCATCTCCTATATTTAAAAAAGATGTTTCCCCTAGCTGACGCTGTCAAGGAAGCTTGGCAGACAGTTACCAAGGTGGAAGGAGCGGTTTCCACTTTAGCCAAAAAAACTACTATTCCTATAGAGGATAGTTGTGCATTTAAAAATCCTATGGATAAATAGTTAGAGGGATTACTCAAGAGAATGTATGCACACCAGGGGCTTACAATAAAAGGGAGCCACCTGTGTGCATTGCTACCGTCACTAGTGCGGTGGCATATTGGTTTGATGCGTTGTCTGATGCTATCAGGACTGACTCATCCCTGGATGAAATCAAGGATAGGATTACAGCTCCTAGATTGGCTAATTCCTTTATTACGGATGCTTCCCTTCAAGTTATCAAACTGGGAGCAAAGATTTCAGGTTTCTCTGTTCTAGCTCGCAGAGCCTTATGGTCAAAACCTTGGTCTGCGGATGTATCCTCTAAGTCTAAGCTTTTAGTGATTCCTTACAAGGGGAAATCCTTGTTTGGACTGGGCTTGACAGAGATAATTTCTGATATTACGGGAGGTAAGGGTCATCTTCTCCCACAGGATAAGAGAAACAAACAAAAGGGACATCAGAGTAATTTTTGTTCCTTTCAAAATTTCAAGGGAAATTCTTCCTCTTCCGCTTCCAAGCAGGAATAGTCCAAACCTGCATGGAGACCCAATCAGTCTCGGAGTAAGGGGAAACAATCAAAGACAGCATGAAGGGCATTCCCCCGATCTAGGAGGGGGTAGACTTCCTTCTTCGCTCAGGTTTGGGCTCGAGAGGTTCCGGACCCCTGGGCAGTAGATATAGTGCCCCAGGTATACAATCTAGAGTTCAAAGATTTTCCTCCCAGAGGCAGGTTTCTGCTTTCAAGATTATCTGTAGACCAGACAAAAGGAGAGGCGTTCTTACACTGTGTAAGAGACCTCTCCGACATGGGAGTGATAGTTCCTGTCCCGATACGGGAACAGGGTCTGGGATTTTATTCCAATCTGTTCGTGGTTCCCAAAAAAGAGGGAACCTTCAGACTCAAGAGTCTAAACAAATTCCTCAGAGTAGCGTCCTTCAAGAGGGAAACTATTCGTTCTCCCTCTGGTCCAAGAGGGTCAATTTATGACAACAGGGGATTTAAAATACGCGTACCTGCATGTTCCCATTCACAGGGATCATCACAAGTTCCTAAGGTTTGCCTTCTGGACAAACACTTCCAGTTCGTGGCTCTTCCCTTGCCACAACTCCCAGAATTTTCTCAAGGGTTCTGGGATTGCTGTTGGCGGTGCTTCGGTTACGGGGCATTGCAGTGGCGCCCTATCTGGCCGACATCCTAGTCCAGGCGCCATCCTCGCAACAAGCAGGGTCCCACACAGAAATGTTATCTTTCCTGAGATCTCACCGGTGGAAGGTAAATTTGTAAAAGAGTTCCTTAGTCCCAAATACAAGGGTAACTTTCTTGGGAACCATAATAGATTCCCTATCTATGAAGATTTTTCTGACAGAAGTCAGGAAAACATAATTTATGTAAGAATTTACCTGATAAATGCATTTCTTTCATATTGGCAAGAGTCCATGAGCTAGTGACGTATGGGATATACTATCCTACCAGGAGGGTCAAAGTTTCCCAAACCTCAAAATGCCTATAAATACACCCCTCACCACACCCACAATTCAGTTTAACGAATAGCCAAGAAGTGGGGTGATAAAGAAAGGAGCAAAAAAAGCATAACAAAGGAATTGTAATAATTGTGCTTTATACAAAAAAATCATAACCACCATAAAAAGGGTGGGCCTCATGGACTCTTGCCAATATGAAAGAAATTAATTTATCAGGTAAATTCTTACATAAATTATGTTTTTCTTTCATTTAATTGGCAAGAGTCCATGAGCTAGTGACGTATGGGATATCAATACCCAAGATGTGGAACTCCACGCAAGAGTCACTAGAGAGGGAGGGATAAAAAATAAAGACAGCCAATTCCGCTGAAAAAAAAAATTAATCCACAACCCAAGTTTTAATCTTATAGAAAAAAACTGAAAATATATGCAGAAGAATCAAACTGAAACAGCTGCCTGAAGAACTTTTCTACCAAAAACTGCTTCAGAAGAAGAAAAAACATCAAAATGGTAGAATTTAGTAAATGTATGCAAAGAAGACCAAGTTGCTGCTTTGCAAATCTGATCAACTGAAGCTTCATTCTTAATAGCCCAGGAAGTGGGACCTAGTAGAATGAGCTGTAATCCTCTGAGGTGGGGATTCACTCGACTCCAAATAAGCGTGATGAATCAAAAGCTTTAACCACGATGCCAAAGAAATGGCAGAAGCCTTCTGACCTTTCCTAGAACCAGAAAAGATAACAAATAGACTAGAAGTCTTCCTGAAAACTTTAGTAGTTTCAACATAATATTTCAAAGCTCTCACCACATCCAAAGAATGTAAAGATCTTTCTAAAGAATTCTTAGGATGAAAACACAAAGAAGGGACAACAATTTCTCTACTAATGTTGTTGGAATTCACAACTTTAGGTAAGAATTTAAATGAAGTCCGCAAAACTGCCTTATCCTGATGAAAAATCAGAAAAGGAGACTCACAAGAAAGAGCAGATAATTCAGAAACTCTTCTAGCAGAAGAGATGGCCAAAAGAAACAACACTTTCCAAGAAAGCAATTTAATGTCCAAAGAATGCATATGCTCAAACGGAGGAGCCTGTAAAGCCTCAAAACCAAATTAAGACTCCAAGGAGGAGAGATTGATTTAATGATAGGCTTAATACGAACCAAAGCCTGTACAAAACAATGAATATCAGGGAGTTTAGCAATTTTTCTGTGGAATAAACCAGAAAGAGCAGAGATTTGTACTTTCAAGGAACTTGCAGACAAACCTTTATCCAAACCATCCTGAAGAAACTGTAAAATTCTAAAAGAATGCCAAGAGAATTTATGAGAAGAACACCATGAAATGTAAGTCTTCCAAACTCGATAATAAATCTTTCTAGAAACAGATTTTCGAGCCTGCAACATAATATTAATCACTGAGTCAGAGAAACCTCTATGACTAAGCACTAAGTGTTCAATTTCCATACCTTCAAATTTAGCGATTTGAGATCCTGATGGAAAAACGGTCCTTGAGACAGAAGGTCTGGTCTTAAAGGAAGTGGCCAAGGTTGGCAACTGGACATCCGAACAAGATCCGCATACCAAAACCTGTGATCCCATGCTGGCGCCACCAGCAGCACAAACGATTGCTCCATGATGATCTTGGAAATCACTCTTGGAAGGAGAACTAGAGGAGGAAAAATATAGGCAGGTTGATAATTCCAAGGAAGTGTCAATGCATCCACTGGATGGACCTGGACAGGTACCTGGGAAGTTTCTTGTTTAGATGAGATGCAATCAGATCAATTTCTGGAAGCCCCCACATCTGAACAATTTGAAAAAACACATCTGGGTGAAGAGACCACTCTCCCGGATGTAAAGTTTGACGGCTGAGATAATCCGCTTCTCAATTGTCTATACCTGGGATATGAACCACAGAAAATAGACAGGAGCTGGATTCTGCCCAAACAAGTATCCGGGATACTTCTTTCATAGCCTGAGGACTGTGAGTCCCACTCTAATAATTGACATATGCCAGAGTTGTGACATTGTCTGTCTGAAAACAAATAAACAGCTCTCTCTTTAATAGGGGCCAAAACTGAAGGGCTCTGAGAATCGCACGGAGTTAAAATATTGAATGGTAATCTCGCCTCTTGAGATTTCCAAACCCCTTGTGCTGTCAGAGATCCCCAGACAGCTCCCCAACCTGAAAGACTCGCATCTGTTGTGATCATGGTCCAGGTTGGACGAACAAAAGAGGCCCCTTGAACTATACAATGGTGTCATGATCCGGTGTACATGCGCTCAGGACACAGACCCTCGGGGCAGTGGTAGGGATTTGAAGACACCGACCCCTGACCCGGGGAAGAGTATCCTGGACTTGGATAGATGATATTTTGTGATTCATAGTTGCTAGAAGTTATTGTAGAATAAATGGAGAGTGCAACATTTGTATACAATATATTCTGACTTCACTGTGACTTATAGTTAGTTAATAGAAGTAACTGCAGGATTCCATGAGAGAAAAAATATAGCAATGTGGAATGTTCAGGCTTCAGAGTAATCTAGTAAAAGATTGACACTTAGATGCAAACTAGGTTTGTTGCAGGTTCACGGTACATAATATTATATAAAGCTGTATGTCAGAGTTTAAGCACAGCTGCACAGGTACTTAGACAAGCTGCAAGTTTAGGCATTAATTACTGTTTGTGCATTTAGATGCAAGCTTGGTTTGTTGCAGGTTCACAGTATATAATATTATAAAGAGCTGTATGTCAGTAATTAGCAGAGCAGCACAGGTGAAAGTTAAGTTTAAGGCATCAATTACTGTTTGAACATATATTGGAGAATCACATGAAAGCTTTTAATTGAACACATAGATGCAGAGTTCAGAATATGTTAACATATTTGCAGCAGGATATTTCAGCAATGACAACTTGTAGCAGAGAAATAGTTATAAAGTTCTGAGTAAGATGCTGTTGTAATTAGAGAGTGATGATAACCAAAAGTATGCTTGATTTATAATAAAGTTCTGAGTTTGTTAAGTAGCAGTGTCCAGGAAACAGAAAATTGACTTATTTGGATACTTGCGATTTGATGATTTTAGGCATTGGAATAGAAAATGCTGTAGGTTGAAATAGTTGGTAAATTCATACAGGAAACAGTCACAGACCTCTGTTGTTCAGAATCACACTTCAATGTTAATGCAAAGCACATTAGACCTGAGAAGGCTTAAAAAGAGGCTGAGGTAATCAGGTGCATGAATGATTAATCAGGCAGGCAAGCAAGCTGAATGTGAATACTGCCCAAATGCAGTAGTCAGAGAAGGATTTCTTAAAGGGATAGTGACATTAGGCTGAGATATGTTACAGATTCCCCTCCTTAAAGGCGACCTCCGGGCGCCCAATACAATCCAAAAGGAGAGAGAACAAAAATGACATGGAGTACCGGTAGTAGGTGTATGGAGGTAGCGAGTCCAATCGGAAATCAAGAAAGGAGGGTTGGAAATCTCTTGAAAAAGTTGAATGACGAAGTAAAGGCCATGTAATTCAGGTATAAAAAGATCTTGACAATGATGAGAGCAAAACTTGAAGTCAACTTTTTTGTAGTCATCGTGAGAATGCATGAACGTAACATACAGCTTCCTACCACAGAATCATCCTGAGGGTAGATAGGCGGATGTTCTTCATGATAGATGACCATATACATAGCCAATGAAAAGGCAGCCAGTCCTAGAGAAATGAATAGGCTTTCCTCAGCTTCAGAAATAGAGATGCAGCATTCTGGATTGATAACCAGATTAAGCACCTTTGGGTCAGAGATTTGAGTATCCTCAGAATTAACCTCTTGGCTGAGGATTAGATATACTCCAAAAGAAAAAGCTATAGCCACTTCTAACGCAATAGCAGGGCTTTCTTCAAAATAGGAGATAGGAGTGTAGAGTGCAAGATTTGTCCAGTTCTTGCCATCTTCTAATTCAATATGAAATGTCTCCTTACTGGATTCAGAATCAAAAGTGTTCTCACTAAGAACAGGTATATGAATGTCCACACCAGGGCAAGGTTCAGGAATACCCACATCTGGGCAAGGTTCAGTCATATCCTCAGTAGGATCAGGTGAAGGAATGCCCATGCCAGGGCAAGGTTCAACTATAGAGAAAGAAAAAGAACCCACTTTAGAGCCAGGAACCATACTCTCTTCTGAGCAGAGGGCAAGGCTTTCTTCAGGGTTCATAAACGAAGAATTAACAAGACCCACTTTAGAGCCAAGAACCATACTCGCTTCTGAGTAGAGGGCATGGCTATCTTCAGGATCAAGTATTATTACACCCATTTCTGGGTTAAACAAAGGAATACCCATACCAGGGTTAAAAACAGGAGAGTCCACCTTGATGTCAGGTTTAGTAGTATAATCATGGAGAACAGGAACAGGAATGGGCACTGGGGAATCTTCTTGAAGAACTTTTGTGCAAGTTTCAGGTTCAAGAATGTCCACTTGCGAACTTGGTTTAAAGTTGTCCTCACAGGATTCAGTATCAGGAATTCCTGTACAGGAAACTGATGTAGTAGAAAATGTAGGTTGATGTAAAGTATCTCCCAGGGTAAACAATTTCTTAGATGCAGTAACAGAAGAATTTTGAGAAGGTGAAGTGTACTGAAATATGCCACACTCAGGTAGATGCGGAGGAATTGTGACACAAGATTCTGACTGAGAAGTTATCTAGAGTTCAGCAGGCATGCTTATTTGAGTTTGAATATCAGAGCTAAATTCTCCAGGGATTATCTCTGGTAAACTGAAAGGTTGTATATCTGGAACAGAATTATCTTTTGCTTCTAGCACAGGGTTTACAGGTATTGAGGCAGCATGAGAGGGATGCAAGAAATCAATAGTTAGAAACAGTTTTTGTAGTTGTTGTAGAGTCTGAGAAGAGATACCATTAGATGCTTTAAGAACAGACTGATAGTGACTATAGACATCATCCAGCTTGGTGTTGACAGTGTCAGGAGGCAAGAGAGAGTCTGGTACCACAGAAACTAAAACAGGGGAATCAGGCTGAGTTTCCTCTTTGCATTTCTGATTTTCTGTGGGCAGAAGGATTTTCTTCTACTTCTTCTTCTTCTTCTTCTTCTTCTTCTTCGAGAGCTTAGATTTCTTCCCAGTATGAGGCTTCTTAGGTTGCTGCTATTGTGGCTTGTAGTAAGGTTGAGAACAGAAATCCTCTTCATCACTGGATGCATAATTCTGATGTGATAAATCAGCATGGTAGTTGAGGGGACCTTTTCTCCAAACAGCAGTCTGTAAACCAGATGTCTTTTCTTGCAGCTCTGAATCTGTCCAATCCAACGAATCCATGGTAATATCAGAAATAGGAAGATCAGTATTTCCATGAGAGGTTTCATGATGGGAGCTGTCTGTATCTTCCATATTGTAAATATAACAACCAAGGATGTCATTATAGCCAATAGGTTGAGGTTTTGTCTGAGTTTGTGGTGAATTAAAATTGCGCTCATACCAGTCTAATGCCAGTTCAGCTGGATCTGTGAAGTCATCCTCCATGTTGACATATTCAGACTCAGAATCAGTATCACCAGGATAGGAATTACAAACAGGAGGAGTAGATGGTTTTCTGGAACAGTAGTCATGTCTCTTTAAATCTTTAAAGGTCTGAATTTTTTCTGCTGAATCTATGAATGCATCCTCTTCAGTTACATAGTCAGACTCAGAATCAGTTTCACCAAAATGGAAATCACAAACACGAGGAACAGATGAAATTCTAGAATAGTGGTTCTGTCTCTTTAAATCTTTGAAAGCCTGAATTTTTTCTGCTGAAGCTATGGTTAAATCCTCTTCATTTTCATAGTCAGATTCAGGATCAGTTTCACCAAAATGGTAAGCACGAAATTGAGGAACAGATGACATTTTAGAAAAGTGGTTCTGTCTCTTTAAATCTTTAAAAATCTGAATTTTTTCTGCTGAAGCTATGGTTAAATCCTCTTCATTTTCATAGTCAGATTCAGGATCAGTTTCACCAAAATGGTAACCACGAACATGAGTAGAGGATTGTCTAGAATTGGAGTACTGTGTCTTTAAATTTTTTAAAGTTTGAAAATCTTCTGTTTTTCCTTTAGGGATTGCTTAGGTCTGAGTTATGTTGTAATTTTTTATTTTCCTTTGAGGGTCGGTGCATCCACTACCACTGCGGATCCCTTTTTTAGGCATTAACATTCTGTCATGATCCGGTGTACATGCGCTCAGGACACAGACCCTCGGGGCAGTGGTAGGGATTTGAAGACACCGACCCCTGACCCGGGGAAGAGTATCCTGGACGTGGATAGATGATATTCTGTGATTCATAGTTGCTAGAAGTTATTGAAGAATTAATGGAGAGTGCAACATTTGTATAGAATATAATCTGGCTTCACTGTGACTTATAGTTAGTTAATAGGAGTAGCTGCAGGATTCAATGAGAGAAAAATATAGTAATGTGGAAGTTCAAGCTTCAGAGTAAACTGGTAGAAGATTGACACTTAGATGCAAACTAGGTTTGTTGCAGGTTCACAGTACATAATATTATATAAAGCTGTATGTCAGAGTTTAAGCACAGCTGCACAGGTACTTAGACAAGCTGCAAGTTTAGGCATTAATTACTGTTTGTGCATTTAGATGCAAACTTGGTTTGTTGCAGGTTCACAGTATATAATATTATAAAGAGCTGTATGTCAGTAATTAGCAGAGCAGCACAGGTGAAAGTTAAGTTTAAGGCATCAATTACTGTTTGAACATATATTGGAGAATCACATGAAAGCTTTTAATTGAACACATAGATGCAGAGTTCAGAATATGTTAACATATTTGCAGCAGGATATTTCAGCAATGACAACTTGTAGCAGAGAAATAGTTATAAAGTTCTGAGTAAGATGCTGTTGTAATTAGAGAGTGATGATAACCAAAAGTATGCTTGATTTATAATAAAGTTCTGAGTTTGTTAAGTAGCAGTGTCCAGGAAACAGAAAATGGACTTATTTGGATACTTGCGATTTGATGATTTTAGGCATTGGAATAGAAAATGCTGTAGGTTGAAATAGTTGGTAAATTCATACAGGAAACAGTCACAGACCTCTGTTGTTCAGGATCACACTTCAATGTTAATGCAAAGCACATTAGACCTGAGAAGGCTTAAAAAGAGGCTGAGGTAATCAGGTGCATGAATGATTAATCAGGCAGGCAAGCAAGCTGAATGTGAATACTGCCCAAATGCAGTAGTCAGAGAAGGATTTCTTAAAGGGATAGTGACATTAGGCTGAGATATGTTACAATGGTGATCTAACTACCAAGTCAGAGATAGTCGAACATTGGGATTTAAGGATATTAATTGTGATATCCTTGTATAATCCCTGCACCATTAGTTCAGCATACAAAGTTGAAAAGGTCTCATGTGAAAACGAGCAAAGGAGATCGCGTCCGATGCTGCAGTCATGAGACCTAAAACCTCCATGCACCAAGCTACTGAAGGGAATGATTGAGACTGAAGGTTCCGACAGGCTGCACCAAACTTCAAACGTCTCTTGTCTGTTAGAGACAAAGTCATGGATACTGAATCTATCTGGAAAGCTAAAAAGGTTACCCTTGTCTGAGGAATCAAGGAACTTTTTGGTAAATTGATCCTCCAACCATGTTCTTGAAGAAACAACACTAGTTGATTCATGTGAGATTCTGCAGAACGTAAAGACTGAGCAAGTACCAAGATATCGTCCAAATAAGGAAACACCGCAATACCTTGCTCTCTGATTACAGAGAGTAGGGCACCGAGATCCTTTGAAAAGATCCTTGGAGCTGTCGCTAGGCCAAAAGGAAGAGCAACAAATTGGTAATGCTTGTCTAGAAAAGAGAATCTCAGGAACTGATAGTGATCTGGACGAATCGGAATATGAAGATATGCATCCTGTTCTAAGTCTATCGTGGACATATAATGCCCTTGTTGAACAAAAAGCAGAATAGTCCTTATAGTGACCATTTTGAATGTTGGTACTCTTACAAAACGATTCAAGACTTTTAGATCCAGAACTTGTCTGAATGAATTTTCTTTCTTTGGGACAATGAACAGATTTGAATAAAACCCCTGACCCTGTTCCTGAAAAGGAACCGGCATGGTTACCCCAGATAACTCGAGGTCTGAAACATACTTCAGGAAAGCCTGTGCTTTCACTGGGTTCACTGGAATGCGTGAGAGACAGAAACTTCTCACAGGTGGTCTTACTCTGAAACCTATTCTGTACCCCTGAGAGACAATGTTCTGAATCCAATGATTTTGGACTGAATTCATCCAAACATCTTTGAAAAATTTTAATCTGCCCCGTACCATCTGAGCTGGAATGAGGGCCGCACCTTTATGCGGACTTAGGGACTGGTTTAGATCTCTTAAATGGCTTGGATTTATTCCAGATTGAGGAAGGCTTCCAATTGGAAACAGATTCGTTAGGGGAAGGATTAGGTTTCTGTTCCTTATTTTGACGAAAGGAACAAAAACGGATAGAAGCTTTAAATTTACCCTTAGATTTTTTATCCTGAGGCAAAAAAGCTCCCTTCCCCCCAGTGACAGTTGAAATTATAGAATCCAACTGAGAACCAAATAATTTATTACCTTGGAAAGAAAGAGATAGCAAAGTAGATTTAGATGTCATATCAGCATTCCAAGATTTAAGCCATAAAGCTCTTCTAGCTAAAATAGCTAAAGACATATATCTAACATCAATTCTGATTATATAAAAAATGGCATCACAAATGAAATTATTAGCATGTTTAATTAATTTAACAATGCTATACATATTATGATCTGATACTTGTTGCGCTAAAGTTTCCAACCAAAAAGTTGAAGCAGCTGCAACATCAGCCAAAGAAATAGCAGGCCTAAGAAGATGACTTGAACATAAATAAGCTTTCCTTAGAAAAGATTCAAGCTCCCTATCTAAAGGATCTTTAAAAGAAGTACTATCTTCCGTAGGAACAGTAGTACGCTTGGCAAGAGTAGAGATGGCCCCATCAAGTTTGGGGATCTTTTCCCAAAACTCTAATCTATCAGTAGGCAAAGGATACAATTTTTTAAACCTTGAAGAAGGAGTAAAAGAAGTACCCAGTCTATTCCATTCCTTAGAAATCATATCTGAAATAGCATCAGGAACTGGAAAAACCTCTGGAATAACTACATGAGGTTTATAAACCGAATTTAAACGTTTACTAGTTTTAGTATCAAGAGGATTAGTCTCCTCCATATCTAATGCAATCAATACTTCCTTTAATAAAGAACAAATATACTCCATTTTAAATAAATAAGAGGATTTGTCAGTGTCAATATCTGAAGCAGGATCCTCTGAATCAGACAGATCCTCATCAGAGATAGATAAATAAGTATGTTGTCGGTCATTTGAAATGTCATCAACTCTATGAGAAGTTTTAAAAGACCTCTTACGTTTATTAGAAGGCGGAATGGCAGACAAAGCCTTCTGAATGGAATCAGAAATAAATTCTCTTAAATTTACAGGAATATCCTGAGCATTAGATCTTGATGGACCAGCAACAGGTAATGAACTACTACTGATGGAAACATTATCGGCATGTAAAGGTTTATCATGACAACTATTACAAACCACAGCTGGAGGAACAGTTACCACAAGTTTACAACAAATGCACTTAGCTTTGGTAGAACCGACATCAGGCAGCAGAATTCCAGTAGCAGATTCTGAGACAGGATCAGATTGAGACATTTTGCAATATGCAAGAGAAAAAATAACATATAAAGCAAAATTATCAATTTCCTTATAAGACAGTTTCAGGAATGGGAAAAAATGTATAAGCATAGGCCTCTGACATTGAACAAAAGACCATAGGCAAAAGGAATGGGGTTTTAAATAATGAAAATATTTGGCGCCAAGTATGACGCACAACAAACAGAAAAAATACTTTTTGGCGCCAAAAACGTCTGGAACTAAACACCAGCGTCATAGATGATGCAACCTCGTGAAACACCCGGTTCCAACTAAGACACTGGAAATGACAAATTGGCGTCAACAGACGTAATTTTCGTGCCAAAAAAGTCTTGCGCCAAGAATGACGCAATAAATTATAGCATTGTGCACTCTCGCGAGCCTGATACAGCCCACACTTAGAAAAAAGTAAATTTGAAAACACCAGGTAAGAAATTTTTTTTTTTTTTTTTATTTTCTTTTTTTTTTTTAAATGCATTTCCCAGGGGCGTGTCCATACAGCGTACCTGACAGGACGCACTTTCTGGGAGCTCTGATAGAATCTTCACTAATCCGCCGATTTTGGAGACATTACAGCGATTCATATACCAGCACACTACAAGATATAACTGCTTCATCTTCGGTGGTTATATCTTAGCTCAAATCTGCTGTTTTAATGAAATTGGAGCTACAGATCGGAAATATAGGGCCTAAGGCTGCGGCCTACTATTAAGCCTCAACCCCCCCCCCCCCCGGCTACACCGGGTTACCAGTGCTGGCGGATAATATCTGCCTTACTGAACTTTTTATCTACAGCGCCAGATCAGGGAGCATACTGATAACAGATCAACAATCCAGATCTTTCTCCTTTCTTAAAACCGGAAAGTATCAATATGGCGACCGCATGGGAGACAAGTTCGCTGCAAACATTGGATCAGCGTTTTGCCAAAATAGAGCACCTATTACACAACCTTTATCAAAAATCCTTACCTAGAGATTTCCTGGAGAACGCTGTACCCTTGACACAGAAGTTACTGGAAAGGGAACTCGAGCTGGATTTGCCAAACGGGAACGACCAGCATGCACAACTTGCTTTAAGGAAGGCGCTTTCTCTCCCTCACAACCCATCTACTGAACCTGATGACCGGGAGAGCATCGCAGGCATTCAGGACAACCACACTGTGCAAGCTACCCAGCTGTCTCCCTATTTGGGACCCTTGACCCCAAGCCTTGCAATGCAGTTCGAGCCCAGCTCCATATTAAAGGCTACTAATATACTACCACAGCATATATATGAAGGGAATCGAGATGACTTGTGCGACAAATTCACATATCCAGCTGAGTCAAAGCCTAGCTCTTTAACTACCACAACAGACTCGCAAGGTATCGACAGTATACTAGAAATAAGGATACACGCTGTGAAAAAAGAACCCTTGAACTTCTTCACTTACGCCCATGACCAAATACTCTTTGAATGGTTAAATCTGCAGAACCAGCAGGGCCTCCCTCTCACTATCGCTTATGTATCACGAAGCCTACATACCACTAAGAGACGACTACAAACAAAGCTGTCCACCACTTTCAAAATTACAATGATTGCACAGAAAAGGTTCTTTCAGCAAATGGGAACAATAGCTGACAGGTCGGTGAGACCACATAGTGCGCTCCTCAGGATCTGTGTAAGTTATGAAGACACATCACTTTGGGGACTTGGCTGTGAAGAAGATAGGGCTTCCGGCATCTTCTATATAACTTTGCTTATTGTCCCCATTCTATTGTATTTTGCCATATGGATAGCTGACAGAGAGGGCTTAGGATAACGATACAAATACAGATCACCAGTTTGCTCTTTTCCTCTCTCTGTATTTGGACTGCCACTTCTAAATGGTTAATATACTCTAATAGCTAAGGTGCTTATGTTTTTAATGTTCACAAGTTTAATTGTAAATATGTATCTCATCCCCCTTTATTAGACACTGCCTCCCGAATCAAACACCTATTTAAAATATTAATAGGACATTCAGCGGCATGTTATAAAGATATTTAGTAGCTTTGCTTTATGCTTTCCATGTTTCCCTCTTGTTTCTAGCAAACATAATACCGCTAGTACAATTATCATATATATGTATGCCTTATAAAACTAGCTCTAGTAGGACAGAAGCAAAAGTTTTGCTGTCAATCATAATATATACTAATAGGAAAATTTAGTGTATTGTGACATGCGCATCGCGGCTTGTGGGGCGCGATGTGATAATGCCATACATGTAATACTGCTCACACCATACTGATTTATTTTGCTCCTGTGGTGAGCGGCCGTAGTCACGGGAGGAAACAACAAAAACCAGCTTCAGATACAAGGCAGCACTTAACAGGTCGTGAGTAACAGCAATAAATCTTAAACGCACAGCGCTACCAAAAATACCAATAGCTCTTATCTCAATCAGCTTGACATGATATATGGAGATTTTTCACGCACCACATAATTATATGTCCCTTCTGTGTAGGGGATAGGAACGACATAGCACATTTAGATACAATATAACTGTTCTTTTTTGTTTCAGCTTGTTCACTAGTTAAGCCCTTTATTATTATTATACCTAAACATAGGGACCCAAGAGTGGTCCATATTGTCAGTATTTTTCTGGTATTGAAATGACCCATATGAGGCTCAGATATATAAACATTTTTCTTTGTTTTGCTAAAGCCTATTGTAATATAGGGTCTGTGATTTATCATGCGCCCTGCATCACCCCTGCTCTCTAGAGAATCTTTTTAGTAAAGGTCCAAGAGTGACGTTTTTTACAGCCTACAAGGGGATTTTAAATACGAAAAAAGGAAATCTGGGACTCAACTCACTGCTTATTTATGAAAGTTCAATGAGCATGTATGACTGTTCATCTGCTATGCTTTATAGACATGACATGAATATCTGATGTAACTTTTTCTCTCTTATTTTGTGTATATATCAACTTGAGTCCTCAATAAAAATATTATAAAAAAAAAAAATGCATTTCCCAGATATGAAACCAACAGTCTGCAAAAAGGAAATATACTGATAAACCTGAATCATGGCAAATATAAGTACATATATTTATAACTTTATATATAAAGTGCCAAACCATAGCTGAGAGTGTCTTAAGTAAATGAAACATACTTACCAAAAGACACCCATCCACATATAGCAGATAGCCAAACCAGTACTGAAACAGTTATCAGTAGAGGTAATGGAATATGAGAGTATATCGTCAATCTGAAAAGAGAGGTAGGAGATGAATCTCTATGACCGATAACAGAGAACCTATGAAATAGATCCCCGTTAGGATGACCATTGCATTCAATAGGTGATACTCCCTTCACATCCCTTTGACATTCACTGCACTCTGAGAGGAACCGGGCTTCAAAAAATGCTGAGAAGTGCATATCAACGTAGAAATCTAGCACAAACTTACTTCACCACCTCCATAGGAGGCAAAGTTTGTAAAACTGATTTGTGGGTGTGGTGAGGGGTGTATTTATAGGCATTTTGAGGTTTGGGAAACTTTGCCCCTCCTGGTTGGATTGTATATCTCATACGTCACTAGCTCATGGACTCTTGCCAATTACATGAAAGAAATCAAAGATTTTCGATACTTGTCTAGCTCTTCAGTCCACTCCTCGGCCATCAGTGGCTCAGTGCATGGAGGTAATTGGGCTGATAGTGGCGGCAATGGACATCATCCTGTTTGCTCGGTTTCATCTCAGACCTCTGCAGTTAGACATGCTCAGGCAATGGAACGGAGATTATGCCTATTTGTCTCCTTGAATACTTCTGGAGCAGGAGACAAAGGATTCTCTTCAATGGTGGTTGTCTCTGGATCAGTGACTGCAAACTCCAGCCTTCTAGGATGGGGAGCAGTCTGGGGCTCCCTAAAGACTCAGGGGGTTTGGACTCAGTCAGAGTCTCTTCTTCCTATAAACATTTTGGAGCTGAGAGCGATCTTCAATGCTCTTCTGGCCTGGCCTCAGTTAGCTTCGGTCCGGTTTATCTGGTTCCAGTCGGCGGACTTCCTGAGCAGGCAGACTTTACATCCGGGGTAGTGGGAACTCCATCCGGAAGTGTTCTCCGGCTTGATTCTCAAGTGTGGTCAGCCGGAATTGGATCTCATGGCATCTCGACAGAATGCCAAGTTCCCGAGATACGGGTCGAGGTCCAGGGACCCCCAGGCAGAATTGATAGATGCTCTGGTGGTCCCTTGGACTTTCAGTCTAGCATACCTATTTTCTCTGTTTGCTCTTTTGTCTCGGGTCATTGCTCAAATTAAGCAGGAGAGGGCATCGATGATCCTCATTGCACAGCTTGGCCTCGCAGGATTTGGTATGCAGTTCTGGTGGACATGTCATCTCTGCCACCTTGGAGACTTCCGTTGAGGAAGGTCCTTCTAATCAAGGACCCTTCCTTTACCCAAATCTATTTTCTCTGAAGCTGACTACTTGGAGATTGAACGCTTAATTTTATCCAAGCGGGGCTCTTCTGACTCGGTTAGAGAGACCATGATTCAGGCTTGTAAACCTATATCTAGAAAGATTTACCATAAAATATGGCGTAAATATCTCTTGGTGTGAATCTAAGGGCTACTCATGGAGTAGAGTTAGGATTCCTAGAATTTTGTCCTTTCTCCAAGAGGGTTTGGAGAAAGGATTATCGACAAGTTCCCTAAAGGGTCAAATTTTTGCTTTATCTATTTTGTTACACAAACGTCTAGCAGATGTACAAACTTTTTGTCAGGCCTGTGTTCAAACCAGTTACTCCTCCATGGAGTCTGAATTTAGTTCTTAAAGTTCTTCAAGGGGCTCCATTTGAGCCTATGCATTCCTTAGATATTAAGTTGTTATCTTGGAAAGCTTTATTTCTTGTTGCTATTTCTTTGGCTCGCAGAGTGTCAGAGCTCTCGGCATTGCAGTATGAGTCCTCTTAACTTATTTTTCATTCTTATAAGGTAGTTTTACATACTAAAATAGGAATTTTCTCCTAAGGTTGTTTCTGACTGGAACATTAATCAGGAGATTGTTGTTCCTTCTTTGTGTCCTAATCCTTCTTAGAAAGAATGACTTCTGCACAATTTGGACGTAGTCCATGCTTTAAAGTTTTACCTGAAGGCAACTAAGGACTTTCGTCAGTCTTCTTTGTTTGTGATTTTCTCAGGAAAACGTAAGGGACAGAAAGCTACGGCTACCTCTCTTTCTTTTTTGGCTGAAGAGTATCATACGTTTTGCAATATGAGACTGCTGGACAGCAGCCTCCAGAGAGGGTTACAGCTTATTCCACGAGGGCTGTTGCTTCCTCATGGGCATTCAAAAATGAAGCTTCTGTGGAACAGATTTGCAAGGCTGCAACTTGGTCTTCTCTTCACACTTTTTCAAAGTTTTACAAACTTGACACTTTTGCCTTGGCTGAGGCCGTTTTTGGGAGAAAGGTTCTTCAAGCAGTGGTGCCTTCCATTTAGGTTCCCTGTCTTGTCCCTCCTGTATTGTAATGTTCCGATGTACATGCGCTCAGGACACAGACCCTCGGGGCAGAGGTAGGGATTTGAAGACACCGACCCCTGACCCGGGGAAGAGTATCCTGGACGTGGATAGATGATATTCTGTGATTCATAGTTGCTAGAAGTTATTGAAGAATTAATGGAGAGTGCAACATTTGTATAGAATATAATCTGGCTTCACTGTGACTTATAGTTAGTTAATAGGAGTAGCTGCAGGATTCAATGAGAGAAAAATATAGTAATGTGGAAGTTCAAGCTTCAGAGTAAACTGGTAGAAGATTGACACTTAGATGCAAACTAAGGTTTGTTGCAGGTTCACAGTACATAATATTATATAAAGCTGTATGTCAGAATTAAGCAGAGCAGCACAGGTGATAGACAAGTTGCAAGTTTTAGGCATTAATTACTGTTTGTGCATTTATATGCAAACTAACGCCTAGATTTAGAGTTTTGTCGGTAAAGACCCGCGTAGCTAACGCTGCTTTTTTTCCCAGCGCACCCTTAAGACAACGCTGGTATTTAGAGTTGTCTGAATGGCTGCGTTAGGCTCAGAAAAGGGAGCGTTGAGCATAATTTAGCGCCACTTCAACCCTCAATACTAGCGTTGCTTACGGTAGCGGTAAGCTGGAAAAACGTGCTTGTGCACGATATCCCCATAGGAAACAATGGGGCTGAGCTGGCTGAAAAAAACCTAACACCTGCAAAAAACAGCGTTCAGCTCCTAATGCAGCCCCATTGTTTCCTATGGGGAAACACTCTCTAAGTCTACACCTAACACCTTAACATGAACCCGAGTCTAAACACCCCTAACCTTACACTTATTAACCCCTAATCTGCCGCCTCCGCTATCGCTGACACCTGCATAATATTATTAACCCCTAATCTGCCACTCCGGACACCGCCGCAACCTACATTATAGCTATGAACCCCTAATCTACTGCCCCTAACATTGCCGACACCTACATTATATTTATTACCCCCTAATCTGCCCCCCCAACGTCGCCGCCACCTACCTACACTTATTAACCCCTAATCTTCCGACCAGACCTCACCGCCACTATAATAAATGTATTAACCCCTAAACCGCCGCACTCCCGCCTCGCAAACACTATAATAAATTGTATTAACCCCTAATCTGCCCTCCCTAACATCCCCACCACCTACCTACAATTATTAACCCCTAATCTCCTGCCCACAACGTCGCCGCTACTATAATAAATGTATTAACCCCTAAACCTAAGTCTAACCCTAACACTCCTTAACATAAATATAATTTAAATTAAACAAAATAATATTCCTATAATTAAATAAATTAATCCTATTTAAAACTAAATACTTACCTAGAAAATAAACCCTAATATATCTACAATATAAATAATAATTACATTGTATCTATTTTAGGATTTATATTTATTTTACAGGCAACTTTGTATTAATTTTAACTAGGTACAATAGCTATTAAATAGTTATTAACTATTTAATAGCTACCTAGTTAAAATAATTACAAAATTACATGTAAAATAAATCCTAACCTAAATTACAATTAAACCTAACACTACACTATCATTAAATAAATTAAATAAATTACCTACAATTAGCTAAACTAAAATACAATTAAATAAACTAATCTATAATACAAAAAAAACCCACTAAATTACAAAAAATATTACAAGAAGTTTAAACTAATTACACCTAATCTAAGCCCCCTAATAAAATAAAACAAAAGTAATCAGCTCTTTTACCAGCCCTTAAAAGGGCTTTTTGCGGGGCATTGCACTTCTTCCAAGACTCCAAATACCAGCGTTAGGAAAATCCCATTGAAAATATAGGATACGCAATTGACGTAAGGGGATCTGCAGTAGCCTGGAGTCCTGGAAAGAAAGTGAGTGGTAGACCCTTTCCTGCCTGACTCTAAATACCAGCGGGCGGTAAAAAGCAGCGTTAGGACCCCTTAACGCTTTTGACGGCTAACGCCAAACTCTAAATCTAGCCATAAGGTTTGTTGCAGGTTCACAGTACAAGATATTATATAGAGCTGTATGTCAGTAATAAGCAGAGCAGCACAGGTGATAGTCAAGTTGCAAGGTTAAGGCATCAATTACTGTTTGCGCATATATTGGAGAATCACATGAAAGCTTTTAACTGAACACATAGATGCAGAGTTCTGAATATGTTAACATAATTGTAGAAGGATATTTCAGCTATGACAACTTGTAGCAGAGAATAGTTATAAAGTACTGAGTAGGATGCTGTTGTAATAATTAGAGAGTGATGATAACCAAAAGTATACTTGATTTGTAATAAAGTTCAGAGTTTGTTAAGTAGCAGTGTCCAGGTAACAAAATGGAATTATTTGGATACTTGCGATTTGATGATTTTAAGCAGAGGAAATTAGAGTAAACTGAAGCTTGAATACGTTGGTAGAATTCATGCAGGATCAGCCACAGACCTCAGTTGTTTTCAGGAACACAACTTCAAAGTTAATGCAAAGCACATTAGACCTGAGAAGACTTAAAAAGAGGCTGAGGGAATCAGGTGCATGAATGATTAATCAGGTAGGCAAGCTGAATGCAAATACTGCCCAAAACCAGCATGAGTGTCAGAATCAGGGAAGGCAGTCTTAAAGGGATAGTGACATTAGGATGAGATATGTTACACGTATCATCTGTGTACTCTAGCTTGGGTATTGAATCCCATTAGTAATTAAGATGATCCCTGGACTCATCGTGTCATAAAAAAGAAAAGAAAATTTGTAAGACAGGTTGTGGGTTATTGTAAACTTCAGACACCTCTGCACCTTAGCTTTTCCTTTCTTTCCTTAACTATGGTCGAATGACTGGAGTGGGAGGGAGGGGAGGAGCTATTTAACAGCTCTGCTGTGGTGCTCTTTGCCGCCTCCTGCTGACCAGGAGGTGAATATCCCATTAGTAATTAAGATGATCCGTGGACTCATCATGTCAAAAAAGAAATACATTTATCAGGTAAGCATAAATTTTCTTTTTTAATTGTGTAAAGCACCTCGCATCCATAGGAGTGATTGTCCCAGTCGCCTCCTTAGAAAGGGGTTTTATTCTAATCTGTTCAAAGTTCCCAAAAAAGAGGGAAAGTTTTTGTCCCAGTCTAGATTTAAAGGGCCTTAACAAATTTCTGAGAGTTACCTTCTTCAAAATGGAAACTATCAGGTCCATCCTTCCGTTAGTTCAGGAACTATTCCAATCCACAAGGATCATCATCAGTTCCTTCGGTTTGCCTTCCTTGACAATCACTTCAGTCAGTTTATAGCTCTTCCTTTCAGATTAGCTACTGCTCCAAGGATTTTTATGAAAGTACTTGGGAGCTCTTCTGGCTGTGACTAGGTCCCAATGAATTGCAGTATCTCCTTACTTGGATGATATCTTAGTTCAAGCGTCCTCTTTTCTTTTAGCAAACTCTCATACGGAGACACTTTGGTGTCTCCTTCGGAACCATGGTTGGAAGATGAATCTGGGCAAGAGCTCTCTGCTCACCATTACAAGAGTGTGCTTTCTTGGACCATAATAGTGTCCATGAAATTCTTTTTGGCAGATCAACGTTGAGCCAAGCTCCTGCTCACTGCTTGCCATTTGTTACAATCACACTCTTCAGCCCTCTGTGGCTCAATGTATGAAAGTGCTGGGTCTCACGGTAGCAGCTATGGACATTATTGATTTTGCTCGGTTCCGTCTGGCTCAGGATCATGTGTCTTAAGGGGTGTGCTTTCTAAGACCATCCTGGGAGATTTTGACTACCGATGCCAGGCTCATAGGTTGGGGAGCTGTTTGGGGCTCGCTTAGAAAACCTGGTTACCAGTAGAGTCTTCCCTGGCTATCAACATTCTGGAATTGAGGGCCATCTTCAATGCTCTGATGGCTTCGCCTCAACTTTGTTCTGTCCGCTTTATCAGATTCCAGTTGGACAACATTACTATAGTTGCTTACATCATTCACCAGGGAGGGACTCTAAGCTCCCTGACTGTGAGGGAAATCTCTTGCATTCTTCAATGGGTGGAGTCTTACAACTGTCACATTCATAGTCCCGGGTGTGGACAATTGGGAAGCAGACTTTCTGAGCAGACAAGCTCTGCACCCCCTGAGGGTGGTCTCTACATCAGGAAGTATACTCCTAAATAACCCTCAGATGGGGGGTTCCAGAGATAAACCTCATGGTTTCTCGTCTCAATACCAAGCTACCCAGATATGGGTTGAGATTGAGGGACCCTCAGGCAGAGTTGGTGGATGCGATAGTGGTTCAGAGAAACTTCAATCTTATTTATTTACTCCAATGGATCTCCGTGCCAGTTATTCTAATTGCCCTGGCATGGCCTTGCAGAACATGGTTTGCAGGCCTTGTGAAGATTATTATTATTATTCTTTATTTATAAAGCGCCAACAGATTCCGCAGCGCTGTTCATAGGTAACAAAGATAAAAGGACAGTACAATATGAGACACCAGACAAAATTTAACAAACAAATACAGGAGGAATTGCGAGCCCTGTTCCCGTGGGAACTTACAATCTAAATGTCCTCTTCTCCTCCCTGGAGGTTACCTTAGCGAGCGGACCTTCTACATCAAGGTCCATTTCTTTATCAAAATCTAGATTCTCTGAATCTGACTGTGTGGAGATTAAATGCCTAGTTCTGTCCAAAAGAGGATTCTCTGATAGGATGATTGACATGATTAAACCGGTGATTAGACGTATCCATCACAAGGTATGGCGTACTTTTTTGTCTTTGTGCCAAGGGAAACCTCGTTCATCACACCCAAGTGAGAGGGTTCCTCATTCTTTTGTTTCTCCAAGAAGGATTGGAGAAGCGCTTTTTGGCCAGTTCTCTTAAGGGTCAGATTTTGTCCCTTTCTGTTTTACTTCATAAAAGGTTGGCTAGGTTGCCAGATGTTGTCTTTTGTTCAGGCTATAGGGAGAATTAGGCCTGTTTGCAAATCAGTTGCTCCTTCTTAGAGCCTTAATCTTGTTCTTCAGCATGCTCCATTTTAGCCTATGCATTCTATTGACATTAAACTTTTGTTGTGGAAAATTGTTTTTATTAGCTGTTTCTTCTGCTCGTAGAATCTGAGTTGTCTGCTTTGCATTTTAATCTGCCCTATCCAGTGGCGTATTTAGGTTTTGTGCTGCCCCCCCCCCCTCTTTTTAGCCATAATATTTTTTGGCCAGGGCATAACATGACTTTTTTTTTTTTTTTTTTAAAGGCAAGGAACAATTTCCAATATATTTAAGTCAATCTGAGAAAATTAAGGGAAATAAATTACAGAACATTGTTTCTCTAATTGTCAAGAGTTAAATGCAAAATAAATTAAAGTATAGCATAGTATGTATATTGAAATGTACATTTCTTTCCTAAGATATGGTGAGTCCACAGCATCAATTACTAGTGGGAATATCACTCCTGGCCAGCAAGAGGAGGAAAAGAGCACCATAGCAAAGCTGTTAAATGTCACTTCCCTTACCCATAACCCCCAGTCATTCTCTTTGCCTTCGGTGCAAGGAGGAGGTGAAGTTTTGGTGTCTGAAGAAGGTTGGATTTATTAAACTTCAATCAAATTTTATTATTTTGAAAGCCAGAATAGGTTTACTCTGACCTTTCCTCTCAAAATTGGGTCTAGCTGTACTCCACGTTAGTCTCTGCTTTAAAGCCACCACTGACCTACTGAAGTTAGGAAAACGCAGCAAGGCCCATCTTAAAAGTTCCTAACATATTTGCTGCCCTAGTATAGAAAGCCAGAGTAGGTTTGCTCTGATCTTTCTTTTTTTCACAGGCCTCTGTAAGGAGTTGGCGTCCTTCCACGCTGTGTGAGCTGTCCTGCCGGACGGCCAGACTTCAGGTAAGTGCCTTTTGTCTTCTAGGTATGGAATAAAGTTTAGCCTGTAACGTTATATGGGACACACATATATCCTTAGTAAGGATATTGACAGGCAGGGAGCAGAGGCACTGCTTTTGTGACAGAGACTTGGGGTTTTATACTTTTATATTATATTAAGTATTTTTCCTTTTTTCTTAATTTTTTTTTTTTATGGGCTGATTTTTTATATGACTATTTGTTCCCCAGAGCGCTATCAGCAGCTAACAGGTAATGCTGCGCTGTGCTCCCTATAGATGCAAGTGGTTTGGGTCTAGTGAATTTCTGCTCACTTTGTAATTTGTTGTGAGAGGAAATGCTGTAAAGAGGTATGAGATGTGCAGACCTTTTTATTTTCAGCTTTGCTTATGTTGTCAAAGCACGTACGGAGGTACACGCTTTTTGTTTTACTGAGGAGGTAATTGCTCTTTATGAGGAGAGGAAATGTGCTGATATTTATTTGTTTTCCACTGGTGGCTGGTTTGGAAAGGTGTGCTTTTTTTATCATGGCGCAGCTCCTTCCAACCCGGTCATGTGACCTTCTCTGGTTGGAGCGGCGTTCGCTGCTTCAGTTAAGATGTTGCAAGGCAATTGTTCAATATAGGACTGGCGAAGGGATTACGAGTGTGTCCATGCCACATGTCTAACTCAGTAAGTGGGTTTTCAAATCTTTGCAACACGCTGTGGTCCAGTTTGATTTTATGCCTAATTGTTATTGCGTGAGCAGTAGAAATTTGTGCTCAACAAGCTAACTTGTTTTTAGCCTTCTAATTTTTAATAGAATCCTTCAGCTGATAGTCTGCTGGGGTGCAGAAAAATATAATTATGATGCATATTATAAATAAAGGGGTTTCTCCTTTTACTTTAAATATTTAATTTTCTCTAAAAATTATATGGTTTAAAATGTTTTGCTGCACCTAGAGTTATTATTATTTGTAATATTGTCTCTGAACATGTAATTTATTTTTAAAAATAAATTTTCCTTTATCGCTAAGCCTAATATCTCTCAGGATGATGCTGGTCAGGCAATCCCACAGCTTTCTCCTCAACGTACCAAGCCTTTATGGCGTCACATGCAGTGCCCTGCGGTTCCTCTCAATCTCCTGGAGGAGTTATTTGCCTGCAGATTTGGCAGTCTGGTATCTTCTGCGGTATCTGTGGCGCTATCTGTTTTTCCCTATACTAAGGGAAATTGCTAGAGGAATATAGAGATTCAGATAGTAAGGTTTCTGTACCATCTGCTGCTACTCTGGTTACTTTTCCTCATAGGCCGGATGAGGAGGATACGCCGGTAGCCTCTGAGGGTGAAATCTCAGATTCAGACAGTATAATTTCTTCATCTGATACTGAAGGAGTAATCTTCAGATTTTAGCTTGAACACCTTTGTGTATGGTTTAAGGAGGTTTTGGCTAATTTGGAGCAACTCCGATTCGTCAGTCGTTGTCAACCTTAAATAATTTAGTAAGCTTTTGTAATACTAGGATTATTCTGTGGAAGTTTTTCCTGTTCTAGACCGTGCTAGGAGATTTTGCACGGGAATGGGAGAGGTCAGGGATTCTGTTTTTCCCCGTTTCCTGTTTTTTAAAAAAAAAAAAAAAAAAAAAAAAAAAAAAAATGTATTCCTGTCGCTGTCTCCATTCAATATCATGGCGCACGGTGCCTAAAGTAGATGGGGCAATTTCTACTCTAGCTAAGAGAACTTCGATCCCTAGAAAGGATAGCTGCTCTTTTCAGGATCAATGGACTAAGCTGTAGGCTTTCATGGACCACGTGTTGCATTTTATTGGTGCAGCGACTTGTGCGATTCCCTTTTGGTAGGGATTTTGTTGGAGGAGATCCAGAACAGAATTATGGCCCACTAATTTTATTTCTCATGTTTCCATGCCAGTACTTAAGCCAGGAGCCAAGATATCTAGTTTTGCTGGGCTAGCCCGCGGGGCGTTGTGACTTATTCTTGGTAAGTGTTTTTCCCCTGAATCCAAGCTTCTGGCGCTTCTTTGCATGAGTAAGACCTTCTTTGGTCCTGATCTGACAGAAATATTTTTGATATTTCGGGTTGAAAGGGTCTTTATTACCACAAGACAAGATGAATAGCCATAAATGAGTTTGCCTTTAATCCGGGCTGAATCGCTCTGTCTTCAAACATGGATACGAGATGTCCCACATAGGGTATGGACATAGTATCCTAGGGTTACTACATAGTAGTCATTCTTCCCCTCCCTGAGGCAGGTTCCATCTCTCAAGTTTATCTGCAGGCCAGACAGTGAGGCATTTTATTAGTGCTTTTGGGACTTCTCTTCCTTGTGAGTGATAGTTCTAGTTCCTGTAAGGGAATAGGGTCTAGGATTTTATTCATTCCTGTTTGTGTTTCCTGGAAAAGAGGGAATTTTTCGTCCTATGGCAGACCTGAAGTGTCTCAACAAGTTGTCTCAGGGTACTGTTCTTCAAATGGAGACCAGCGGTTCCATTCTTCCTTTGGTCTAGGAGGGTTAGTTTGTGTTGACCATAGACCTGGAGAATGCTTATCTTCCCTTTTGCTTTGCCATGGCTCTCAGAGGGGGCTATATTGGCAGTGATCAAGTTTCAGGGAATTGTTGTGGTGCCCTCCCTGGACATCATAATGGTTCAAGCAACATCTTTTCAACAAGCAAACTCTTATACAGAGATCTTGTTGTCTTTCTTTATTTCCATGGATGGAAGTGTATCTGAAAATTAGTTCCTTTGTTCCAGCTACAGGAGTAGTTTCTTAGGGTTTCCCTTTCTCTGAATATAATTTTGAGGTCAGAAAATAGAGGATTCTTTCCTCTTGCCTCTTTCAGCACTCTGTTTGGCCCTTCAGTGGCTCAATGTATGGAGGTAATTGATCTGATGGTTGCTTCATTGGACATCATGCCTTTGCTCGATTCCATCTGAGAGTCTGCTGTTATGCATGTTCAGATAATGGACCGGAGATCTTGTGGCTCTATCTCAGAGGATAGATCTAGATCTGTTGACATAAGACTCTTCCCTGTGGATCAGAGAGGGCAATTGGTGGTAGAGCTTTCGCTTAGCTTGCAAAAGGTAGCAGGATTGTTGCCTGCATTCTCCAGAATCTTTTGGTTGTCTCAGGTGTGTCTGTCTCGGGGCACATGCTTCCGGAGACCTTCCTGAGTAATAGTGACCAAGCCTGTTGGATTGGCGACTATGGACTTGGGAGGAGTCTTCTCTCACCATAACCATTTTGGAGTTGAAAACTAGCTACAATGCTCTGATAGCTTGGCCTCAGTTGTCTTAACCATTTTTTTCTGGTTCTGGTTGAACAATTTCATCTCAGTGGTTTACATTAACCACCTGGGAGGAACCTGGAGTTCCTTTGCCATGACTGGCATGGATTGTTCGGTAGACGGACGCTCACATTCGTCGTTTATCCACTATTCACATTTCATTTAGGGTACATTCTTTCATCTCACTTCATTTTCGTTGAAGCTTTCTGCTTGGAGATTGAATGCTTAGTTTTGTCTAAGTGTGGTTTTTCTGAATCGGTCATTGAGACCACGATTCAGGTTTGCAAACCTGCTACTAGTAACTTTTACCATAAAGGTATGGCGTGAATTCACTGATTGGTGTAAATCCCACGACTACTCTTGGTAGTAGGGTCAGGATTCCTAGGGGTTTAGCCCTTTCTCTGGGAAGGTCTGGAGGACGGTCTATCAGTCAGTTTTTTGAAGGGTCAGATTTCTGCATTATCCTTTTTTACACAAGTATCTGGCGGATGTGTCAGCCGTGTAATCTTTTTGTCCGACCCTGATTAATATCAGGCCTGTGTTTAAGTCTGTTGCTTTGATACTTTTGCTTCGGTTGAGGCGTCTTTTGGGAGAAAGGTTCTTCAAGCGGTGGTGCCTTCTGTTTAGGTTACCTGTTTTGTCTCTCCCTAATCATCTGTGTTATCTACCTGATAAATTTATTTATTTCTGGATATGGAGTCCACGGCCCCACCCTTTATTTTAAGACAGTTATTCTTTACCAACACCTAAGGCAGCACTACACCTTTGTGTTTTTTCTTCTTTTTCCATTTCCCTTCGGCTGAATGACTGGGGGTTATGGGTAAGGGAAATGACATTTAACAGCTTTGCTGTGGTGCTCTTTGCCTCCTCCTGCTGGCCAGGAGTGATATTCCCACTAGTAATTGATGATGCCGTGGACTCACGATATCTGGAAATAAATTTATCAGGTAAGCATAAATTATATTTTTCTGAGAAATTGAAATGTTGTAGTGTTGATTTTTTTTTCTTTTGAAAGGTGATTTATTAGGCAATTTTAAACAACTTTCTAATTTACTTTTATCATCATATTTGCTTTGTTCTCTTGTTATTCTTAGTTGAAAGCTAAACATAGGTAGGCTCATATGCCAATTTCTAAGCCCTTGAAGGCCGCCTCTGCATTTGACAGTTTTTCACCACTAGAGGGCCTTAGTTCATGTGTTTCATATAGATAACGCTGTGCTCATGCATGTGAAGTTATTTAAGAGTCAGCACTAATTGCCTGAAATGCAAGTCTGTCAAAAGATCTGAGATAAGGAGGCAGTCAGCAGAAGCTTAGATACAAGGTAATTATAGAGGTAAAAAGTATATCTCTATAACAGTGTTGGTTATGCAAAACTGGGGAATGGTAAATAAAGGGATTATCCATCTTTTTAAACAATACAAATTTTGGTTTTTACTATCCCTTTAAGTCAAACTGAAAATAATTGTTATTCTAAAATGACTCAACATTTTCTCTGCTTTCAGGGCTGGGGAAATAAACTTTACCAAGCAAGACAACAATTTATACTACCTTAACCAGATCTCACACTATCATTTATTTTGGAAAATTAGTGACACAAGCCAACAAATAAACCATAACCATGTATATTTCATTTCCAAAGACAAAATAGAAATACATTAGTTACACATGATAGGAGCACTTTGTTTCTATATAGAAGTCAAATAAATGAATGTGATCAAGACCTGACATGACACTAAACTAACAATACCAGCTCTGCTCTACAGCACATTCTTGGCTCAGATAAGAGCTTTTCTGCATGCCTATAACACAGATTTATGTTGTGCTCTGCTCCCTACCTGTGGGCACTGTGCAGCAGGAAGCTTGCTAAGTAATTGCAGACCACCGGAAGTTCCACTCGCCATGATTAGATACCTCAACAGGTTGATCATCTCTGCTCTACAGCACATTCCTGGCTCAGATAAGAGCTTTTCTGCATGCCTATAACACAGATTTATGTTGTGCTCTGCTCCCTACCTGTGGGCACTGTGCAGCGGGAAGCTTGCTAAGTAATTGCAGACCACCGGAAGTTCCACTCGCCATGATTAGATACCTCAACAGGTTGATCATCTCTGCTCTACAGCACATTCCTGGCTCAGATAAGAGCTTTTCTGCATGCCTATAACACAGATTTATGTTGTGCTCTGCTCCCTACCTGTGGGCACTGTGCAGCGGGAAGCTTGCTAAGTAATTGCAGACCACCGGAAGTTCCACTCGCCATGATTAGATACCTCAACAGGTTGATCATCTCTGCTCTACAGCACATTCCTGGCTCAGATAAGAGCTTTTCTGCATGCCTATAACACAGATTTATGTTGTGCTCTGCTCCCTACCTGTGGGCACTGTGCAGCGGGAAGCTTGCTAAGTAATTGCAGACCAGCGGAAGTTCCACTTGCCATGATTAGATACCTCAACAGGTTGATCATCTCTGCTCTACAGCACATTCCTGGCTAAGATAAGATATTTTTTGCTTGCCTTCCTATAACAGATTGATGTTGTTCTTCCTATTTGCAGGCACTGAGTAGTAGGAAGCTTGCTAAGTAATTGCAGCCTGACGGTGTTCTAAAGTAATGTGTCTACCCGTAGGAATGTGTATACCTCATCACTTCCGGTGACGTTTCTCAGCTGGTGTAGGTTTGTGGCGCTCACTGCGCCTGCGCTAGAGGCACAATCTCCTTACAACAGCTGAGCTGAATTGATGAGAATACGATAAATTATGTGGCACGCGCACGTTACTTATAACTCTGGAGCTAATAATATTATAGACTTAATAAACTGTAATAGGCATCTCCCTTTTTGGTGAAATGGGTTAGTCCAGATCTGACCATAGACTTGTGGTCTGCTGAGGATGAATATGTGATGGATACCTAGACAGATAAATATGTACGTGCAGACTTATGTGTAATGATCAGTAGTCATCGTGCTGCAAATGCTTACTACACGTGCAAATATACAGATTTAGGTGACTATTGAAATCCTGGTGATCCATCAAACTGATGTTAGATACTGCTGTATAAAGTTTTCTAATAAATACAACACCCCCACCCCTCCTATGTATACAACTAATATGCACATTAAATCTGTATATTTGCACGTGTAGTAAGCATTTGCAGCACAATGAGTTTATTAAGTCTATAATATTATTAGCTCCAGAATTATAAGTAACGTGCGCATGCCACAGAGTTGATCGTATTCTCATCAGCTGTTGTAAGGAGTTTGTGCCTCTAGCGCCACAAACCTCCACCAGCTGATGGTACGTCACCGGAAGTGACGTGGTGTTACGGTACCGACAGGATACCAAGGGTTAATACCAGATGAACGATGTCCTGAATATGGGATCAGCAACTCACAACCCAGCCAGTTCCCCCCTCAAACATGAGACCAGGCTCCACATTGAAGGTTAAAACAGAATGCAATTTATTGAAGGCTGTATGCCCAGTATTTATGCAGGTCTGACCCCTGATGGGGGTTGAAAGAATATTGTACATTAGATAGAGGGAAAACGCCCTTTGACATGCCACAATAGAATTACATTACTTAAGCAGATAACAATTTAAACACAAGACACAATTGAGCCCCTCTTATCACTTAAACTTAATTACAGTTCACAATAGAGGCTGCCAGAAAACCTGTCTTTAGAAAATAGCTTCTCAAAGCTGAACAAAGTTAACTCTTTCAGTACTGACAGAAGGGTCTGTCACACGTGGTAAACAAATTCCTATGGTAGACGGTTTAATTTAGGACACCGGAACTTCCACTCTCCATCATAACATGCCTCAACAGGTCACATGACCAATCGAGGCGTTACTTCACAGCATAGAACCCAATAAGCAAAATAAAGTATCCAATGCATGGGAGATACAATGGGAATTCAGCTGACATATTGCAGGGCTGCTTGTAGTAGAGCTAGTGCGAAGAAAACGTGAATACTTATCAGTGTTAACACAAAATTGCATGTAATGGCAATTTTGACATAAAATAAATAAATATGCCTCCCTAGGCAAGTGCCTTGTTGGCCTAGGCCATAACGCCCCTGGCCCTATCTGATTTTTCATGCAGACGTTGCGTTTCTTCACGCAATGTCAATGAGGATATTGTGGTGCAGTCTTTTTGTCCCAACTATTCTTCTCCAAAGGAGACGTAGTTAGTGCTTTAACGTTCTATCTTCATGTTACCGAGGAATTTCATCAGTCCTCTCCTCTGTTTGCTATGTTCTCTGGTAGGCGCAGGGGTCAAAAAGCCACTGCAACTTTTCTTTCTGGTTCAGAAGTTTAATCCATATGGCCTATGTGGAGGCGGAACAACAGTCTCCTAGAATCAGGGCTCATTCTACCCGTGCAGTGTCTTCGTCTTGAGACTTCAATAATAAGGCTTCAGTGGAACAGATCTGTAAAGTGGCTAAGTGGTTCTCATTATAGACCTTCACTAAGTTTTGCAAGATGATGTTTTTGCCTCAGCTTTTAGGAGAGAAGTTCTTCAAGCGGTGGTGCCTTCAGTTTAGGACGGCCTTTCTTTTATTTATCCCTCCCCTTTCATTCTGTGTCCTCTTTAGCTTGGGTATTGGTTTCCCATAGGTACTGAATGAATTTGTTGGCTATCACTGCCATTAGAAAGAAAACAAAAGGTTTGCTTACCTGATAAATGATTTTCTTTCTTGGCACTGAGAATCAACAAACCCGCCCTGACTTTCATGTAGCAGTGGTTCTTTTCGTCTGGCACCTCCTATACCCCTTGTGGGGAAGGGGGAGTGATACTTAACCCATCTTTCATGATTCGGATAGAGTATACAATTTTAGGCAGCTTTCAAATTTACTTATATTATCCATTTTTCTTCATTCTCTTGCTATCTTTATTTGAAAAAGCAGGAATAAAAGCTTTGGAGCCGGCCCATTTTAAGTTGAGAACCTGGGTTGAGCTTGCGGATTGGATGGCTAAATGCAGGCACCAATCAGCAAACCCTTTCCAGGGATCTGAACAAAAAATAGGCCGGCTCCAAAGCTTTCATTCCTGCCTTTTCAAATAAAGATAGCAAGAGAACAAAGAAAAATTGATAATAGGAGTAAATTAGATAGTTGCTTAAAATGGCTGCTCTATCTCAACCATGAAAGAAAAAAATTGGGTTTGCTATCCCTTTAAGCTTTGCCTCCTCCTGGTGTTGAATTCCTGTAGGTAATGAATACATTTGTGGACTCTCACTGCCAAGAAAGAAAATAATGTATCAGGAAAGCATAAGTTTTGTTATCCTGTCATGTAGTGCCCCAGACACGTGCACGCTACCTATCTAGATCTTTCTTCAACAAAGAATAACATGGGAACAACACAAATTTGATAAAAGAAGTAAATTGGAAACTTTTTTAAAAACAAATTGTATTCTCTATCTGAATATTGAAAGAAAAATGTTGGGTTTTGTGTCCCTTTAAATGAACAGTAAACCTGTAAATAGAAGACATTTCTGGTGTGCTGCTATTGAATAACATACTAGCTGAGTCTATACATTTTTTAAACAAATGCTGCAATTATTTTTCAATGGCTTAACTCCACCCACTGTTTACCTTTATTTGGAGTAGCCAATCTGGGCTTGATTCTACAGACTAGGGGCCCCATTACATATGCAGCGTCGCTGGCAAAAGCGTTTTACGCGATTTTGGTATTACACATACGGCGTAGCATACAAGTTACGCGCGTATATTTCACCCGTCTAACGTATTTTTTTTACCCATAGACTAACATAGAAAAGATGCGCAATTTGGTATCCAATATCCAGCGTAAGGACTTACGTGGCGAAAATGGAGAAATCTTACTCCATTTTTACCTCGCCATAAAAAGCAGCCGAAGCAAGCCTTGCGCTGAGTATGGGAGCACCTTAACTCCCGAAAATGCCTGCAAAAATAAACTAACACCTAACGCATGCGCAATGTCTATCTACCTGTCAACCGCAATCCCCCACCACAATAACTAATAAAGTCTATTAACCCCTAAACCGCCATAGCCCACAACGCAATAACCCTAACCCCCCCTAGCCCCCCCTAACCTAACACCCCCTAAATGAACTAAACTTACCAAATTTACAAAATACTAACATTACTATTAAATGTAAATAAAACTAACACTACTTAAAAAATAAAAATCAACTAAGTATAAAGAGGGGTTTTACTTTTATTAGGCGACTCCAGAAATGTGTATTTACGCTTATTTCTGGACATCGCTAGTTTATCAGACTTACGCCATTTAGGAAATGCCGGTGCCGTATATGTAATACCCCGATGTGCAAGGTGAAATTACGGGCGGCACAGGTTCCCACGCTTGCGCCAAAACCTACGCCGTATATTTGATCGCTCCCTAGGCTAGCTACAGTCATTGTGCTACCATAAAATGCATTGTTTGCAGTTATTAGTGAAAGACACTTAGGGACATATATGTAGCAGGGTTAGCTCTGAAAATTCAGCAGGGTACTTTTCAAGTTCTGAGAATTAGAAAATCCATAATTTTCAGAGCTAAATTACATTAAAAGGGGGCAAATAAATAATGAACGTATATTGCAAAGCTTACTATGCATAGCTAAACTTTTTATAGTAAAATGTCAAGGTGTTTACTGTCCCTTTGATTAGTTTTAGACATTGACCCTACTCATGATGCAGAACACACTGATAAAATGCTGCTAGTGTACAGATAAGAAGAAGCCACTGTTCCTGGCAGACTGTTTTGCTTTCGGTTTGTATTTGCATTATGACCTTGGGGAAAGTCTCCCTAAGTGTAATGGGGAAACCAGACGTGGACTCCTTGCCTAATGTGCTTAGAGGGATATGGCTGCATCTCACTGACGAGGCCGAAACGATTGTCTGGGGTTGCCATTTCTCTTGTTCAGAGAGGAGAATTGCCTGGTATTTTGAGGCTGGACTGAACTTAGGTGGGATCAGACTGATATACTAAAAGAAAGTTTTCCTCTGTGAAAAGCACAATTGGGCTAAAAGAAGCTACTTCCAGGTGTTAACTGGGCCATAGAACAAGCACTGAGCTGTTGTTCGTTCCTTGCAGATTGCTTCTTTTTTCTGTTTGTAATTTACACACATGCCCAACAATGGCAGAAATGTCACCACTCACACGATTATCTACAGCTTGCACGATAAACAGCGACACCGTGCAAGTCAGTTTATAAAATACAATCACTTTATTACGTTTTGGGAAGTTGGATTTCTGTTAATTATACAATCAAAATTAAATAAGTGAATGAAGTTTAATAAGATTTAAAGGGACATTGTACACTAGATTGTTCTTTGCATAACCTCATCAACAGTGCTAAACTGGAAGCTTCTAAGTAACACCTAGATTACAAGTTTGTGCGTTTGTCTTTTAAACGTTGAAAATATGGTATTTTCAGCCTTAAAACAGCACCGCAGCCATTACAAGTCTTGTCGGTATAGCTGTACCGCAAGCCTTTTAGCCTAAAATTACAAGATCCGTAACGCCATCTAAAGTCAGTAGTTATGAGTTTTACGATACAAAGCTGTAACATAAGGCTCATAACTAAAGTCTTAAAAGTACACCCATAAACTACCTATTAACCCCTAAACCGAGACCCTCCTGCATCGCAAAATCTGTAATAAATGTATTAACCCCTAATCTGCTGCTCCCGACATCGCTGCCACTTAAAAAAAAATTATTAACCCCTATTGCGCCGCTCCCCGACATCGTCACAACTATACTAAAGTTAATAAGCCCTACACCACCGCCACTATAATAAACCTGTTAACCCCTAAACCGAAAGCTCCCCCACAACGAAATAATAAATTAAACTATTAACCCTAAACCGAAAGCCCCCCACATCACAATTAACTAATTTAAACTAATAACCCCTAACCCTAACGTAACCCTAACCCCCCCTTACTTTAACATAATTAAAATACAGCTAAATTAAACTTACAATTATTAACTAAATAATACCTGATTAAAACTAAATACCTGTGAAATAAAAACTAAGCTAGCTACAATATAACTAATAGTTATATTGTAGCTAGCTTAGGGTTTTTTTATTTTACAGGTAAGTTTGTATTTATTTTAACTAGGTAGACTAGTTAGTAAAAAGTTATTAACTATTTACTAACTACTTAGTTAAAATAAATACAAACTAAACAGAGACTTACCCTTAATAAGAAACTTTTTAAGACATCCTATCTCAGCGTGCCCTGCTCCCTTAGCTGTCTGCGCTTTGTATGAGAATCCATTTAATTTATGATAGCTGAAACACAAAACTATAATAGCCATGATACTCATGTGAGTTGATGAATAGATGTGTTCTGTTTTGTATTACTATTCCCGCCTTAGCAAGACGGGAAGAGTGCAGTCTGTCACAATATTAAGTTCTACCCACTTGTTATAGGCACAATCTCCTTCAGATCTATACTAATTTTAAAAGACTAGCAAGCAATATATAACGCACAGTACTACAGCACCACTGTTCAATTATGCATACTATTTAGCCCTCTAGAATATTATTTAGATAAGTAGTATGATGCCTTTTCCCCACGCTTAACTTTCCAAAAATGGTATACGAGTTATAAGTCCAAGTCAGTACAAGTATGCAGTTCATCTGATAACTTTAACGCATTCACTTTTACGGTTTTATAGGCTTAGTTACTTGGGTTATTTCATATATGGTTAAATGACTGTTCTACTAGAACTTTCAACATAATGTGGTTATAATGTGTACATTTAAGTAACTAGAATTAGCCTCACTATTTACTCTAAAAATAAAATAATCTACTCATACTAATATTCTCTTTCCAGGAGCTTAGCTTACATAACTTTATATACGGTACAACCAAATCTATATATACACTCGCTAATGTCTGCACTATGGCTTCAAGAGGATGTATACCCATGAGCAGCCCTACCTTTTGGTGGTAATATGTGTCAAAAGTAGGATCAATTATACGCATCAAGACAAATAGATATGAGATATCTGTATGGTACTATACATTAACCTGTAATATATATAAAGCTTTGATCCTCTTAGTCTTCATAGGATAAGATAGATGTACCTTCCATATCTACAAGGATTTGGGCTCTAGTATGCACTCCCTCCACATTACCATTAAACTAGATGCTACTCACGAGAGGACTATTAATAACCTTATAGGAAGTAAATGTAGCCCTTACACTACAGTCTGTGCCCTTTCTGTCCTAATAATTAGCCTATTTCACTTAAGTTAGCCCAACTTCTCAAATTCTAGATATTAAGATTAGAACTTTAATTCCTAGTTAGTGACTCCTGTAAATATAATTTCTTTTGCATGATGTACCGAGTCCACGGATTCATCCTTACTTGTGGGATATTATCCTTCCTAACAGGAAGTGGCAAAGAGAGCACCACAGCAGAGCTATCTATATAGCTCCCCCCTTAACTCCACCCCCAGTCATTCTCTTTGATGGCTCTAAGCAGGAAGGGTAAAGTGAAAGAGTTGTTAAGTTGTGTTATTTTATCTACAATCAAGAGTTTGTTATTTTTAAATGGTACCGGTGTTGTACTATTTACTCTCAGGCAGGGCATAGATGAAGATTTCTGCCTGGAGGATTATGATCTTAGCATTTGTAACTAAGGTCCACTGCTGTTCCCACAGAAGCTGAGGAGTACAGGAAAACTTCAGTGTGAGGAACGGTTTCTTGCTATACAGCAATGAGGTATGTTCAGTCATATTTTCTGCAGAGACTGCTTTAATTTAGAAAGGCTGACAGTATCCCCATTAGGGGAAGGGTAAGCAGTAATCCTAGTGTGTAAGAGGCTTTACTAGCTTGCATAAAGGGCTAAGTTTTTTGGGCACTCAGTTTGTTTATGAGAACTTGGGACAAACGTTTGTGTGTTCTGGGAGTAACGTATTTTTTATGTTTATGGGACGTTTGCTTGAGGGGTCTTTTGGCTTATTTGGGGTTGTTATAACCCACATGGTTTTCAAACAAGGTTTGTTAGATTTGTGTAGGCCCCAGCAACATCGAGTGTGGTGGGCGGGGCCTATTAGACAAATTTCAATCCGGTTTTTGCATTTGGGGGTTTATTACTTATTTACTTGTGGTGCAATCCTTCTAAAGCTTAGTGGGTACACTGTTAAAATTTTGGAAAATTTTAAGCAATTTTAACCTGTTTTGCAGTTTGTGTATGCCTTTTTTTCTCTTAAAGGCACAGTACCGTTTTTGCAAATTGTGTTTTTTTCATTAAATAAAGTGTTTTCCAAGCTTGCTTGCTTTATAACTAGTCTGTTAAACATGTCTGACACTGAGGAAACTCATTGCTCAATTTGTTTAGAACCCATTGTGGAACCCCCTCTTAGAATGTGTCCCACTTGTACTGATATGTCTATAAATTGCAAATAGCATATTTTGACTTATAAAAATTTGGCATTAAATGATTCTCAGACAGAAGGAAGTCAGATTTTGCCATCTAGTTCTCCCCAAGTGTCACAACCGGTAACACCCGCACAAGCGACGCCAAGTACTTCTAGTGCGTCTAATTCTTTCACCTTGCAAGATATGGCTTCAGTTATGAATACTACCCTCACAGAGGTTTTATCTAAACTGCCTGGGTTGCAAGGGAAGAGCAGTAGCTCTGGGTTAAAAACAAATGCGGAGCCTTCTGATGCTTTAGTAGCCGTATCCGATATTCCATCACAATGTTCTGAGGAAGGGATTAGGGATTTGCTGTCTGAGGGAGAGATTTCTGATTCAGGAAAAATGTTCCCTCAGACAGATTCAGATATGACGGCATTTAAATTTAAGCTAGAGCACCTCCGCTTATTGCTCAGGGAGGTTTTAGCTACTCTGGATGATTGTGACCCTATTGTAGTTCCAGAGAAATTGTGTAAAATGGACAAATATTTAGAGGTTCCTGTTTACACTGGTGTTTTTCCGGTCCCTAAAAGGATTTCGGACATTGGTACTAATGAGTGGGATAGACCAGGTATTCCGTTCGCTCCCCCTCCTGTTTTAAAGAAAATGTTTCCCATTTCTGACACCATAAAGGACTCATGGCAGACGGTCCCTAAGGTGGAGGGAGCTATTTCTACTCTGGCTAAGCGTACAACTATACCTATTGAAGACAGTTGTGCTTTCATTGATCCTATGGATAAAAAATTAGAGGGTCTCCTAAAGAAAATTTTTGTTCATCAAGGTTTTCTTCTTCAACCTATAGCGTGCATTGTTCCTGTAACCACTGCAGCTGCCTTTTGGTTTGAGCCTTCCAACTAGCCAAGTCTCATGGGTGGAAGGTGAACGTAAAAAAAGAGTTCGCTTTCCCCCCTCACAAGAGTTTTATTTCTAGGGACTCCGATAGACTCAGTGGACATGAAAATATTTCTGACGGAGGTCAGGAAATCAAAGATTTTTTCCACCTGCCAAGCTCTTTACTCCATTCCTCGGCCGTCAGTGGTTCAGTGTATGGAGGTAATCGGTCTAATGGTAGCGGCAATCTCGCTTGCATCTCAGACCACTGCAACTATGCATGCTCAATCAGTGGCATGGGGATTATGCGGATTTATCTCCTAAAATAAATCTGGATCAAGAGACCAGAGACTCTCTTCTTTGGTGGTTGTCACAGGATCATCTGTCCCTGGGAATGTGTTTCCGCAGGCCAGAATGGGTTATAGTGACGACAGACGCCAACCTTCTGGGCTGGGGTGCAGTCTGGAATTCCCTGAAAGCTCAGGGTTTGTGGACTCGGGAGGAGGCTCTCCTACCGATAAATATTCTGGAATTAAGAGCGATATTCAATGCTCTCCAGGCATGGCCTCAGCTGGCTTCGGCCAGATTCATCAGGTTTCAGTCGGACAACATCACGACTGTGGCTTATATCAATCATCAGGGCGGAACAAAGAGTTCCTTAGCGATGATAGAGGTCTCAAGGATAATCTGATGGGAAGAGGCTCACTCTTGCCATCTGTCAGCAATCTATATCCCAGGTGTAGAGAACTGGGAGGCAGATTTTCTAAGTCGTCAGACTTTTCATCCGGGGCAGTGGGAACTCCATCCGGAGGTGTTTGCTCAACTGGTTCGGCTATGGGGCACACCAGAATTGGATCTGATGGCGTCTCGTCAGAACGCCAAACTTCCTCGTTACGGCTCCAGCTCAAGGGATACTCAGGCTGTACTGATAGATGCTCTAGCAGTACCCTGGTCGTTCAACCTGGCTTATGTGTTTCCACCTTTCTCTCTCCTTCCACGTCTGATTGCCAGAATCAAACAGGAGAGAGCATCGGTGATTTTGATAGTGCCTGCGTGGCCACGCAGGACTTGGTATGCAGACCTGGTGGACATGTCATCTCTTCCACCATGGTCTCTGCCACTGAGACAGGACCTTCTGATTCAAGGTCCATTCAAGCATCCAAATCTAATTTCTCTGCAACTGACTGCTTGGAGATTGAACGCTTGATTCTATCAAAGCGGGGTTTCTCTGAGTCAGTCATAAAAGTCTTGAAAGCCTGTTACCAGGAAAATCTATCATAAGATATGGCGTAAATATCTTTTTTGGTGCGAATCCAAAGGCTTCTCCTGGAGTAAAATCAGGATTCCTAGGATTTTGTCTTTTCTCCAAGAGGGATTGGAGAAAGGATTGTCAGCTAGTTCCCTAAAAGGACAGATATCTGCTCTGTCTATTTTGTTGCACAAGCGTCTGGCAGATGTTCCAGACGTTCGGGCTTTTTGTCAGGCTTTAGCTAAAATTAAGCCTGTGTTTAAACCTGTTGCTCCGCCATGGAGTCTAAATTTAGTTCTTAGAGTTCTTCAGGGGGTTCCGTTTGAACCCATGCATTCCATAGATATTAAGCTTTTATCTTGGAAAGTTTTGTTCCTAGTTGCTATCTCTTCAGCTCGAAGAGTTTCTGAACTATCTGCATTACAATGTGACTCACCTTATCTTGTGTTCCATGATGATAAGGTGGTTTTGTGTACCAAGCCTGGGTTCCTACCTAATGTTGTTACTAACAGGAATATCAATCAGGAAATTGTTGTTCCTTCTCTGTGTCCTAATTCTTATTGTAAGAAGGAACGTCTGTTGCACAACTTGGATGTGGTTCGTGCTTTGAAATTTTATTTGCAGGCAACCAAAGATTTTCGTCAAACATCTTCTTTGTTTGTTGTCTATTCTGGAAAGCGTAGGGGTCAAAAGGCTACGGCGACTTCTCTTTCCTTTTGGCTGAAAAGCATCATCCGTTTGGCTTATGAGACTGCTGGACAGCAGCCTCCTGAAAGGATTACAGCTCATTCTACTAGAGCGGTAGCTTCCACATGGGCTTTTAAAAATGATGCTTCTGTTGAACAGATTTGTAAGGCTGCGACTTGGTCTTCGCTATAACTTTTAAAAATTTTACAAATTTGATACTTTTGCTTCTTCAGAGGCTATTTTTGGGAGAAAGGTTTTGCAAGAAGTGGTGCCTTCTGTATAGGTTCCTCTCTTGTCCCTCCCTTCATCCGTGTCCTAAAGCTTTGGTATTGGTATCCCACAAGTATGGATGAATCCGTGAACTCGGTACATCATGCAAAAGAAAACAAAATTTATGCTTGCCTGATAAATTTCTTTCTTTTGCGATGTACCGAGTCCACGGCCCTCCCTGTCTATTCAAGACAGAAGGTATTTTTTATTAAAAACTTCAGTCACCTCTGCACCTTATAGTTTCTCCTTTTTCTTCCTTGGCCTTTGGTCGAATGACTGGGGGGTGGAGTTAAGGGAGGAGCTATATAGACAGCTCTGCTGTGGTGCTCTCTTTGCCACTTCCTGTTAGGAAGGATAATATCCCACAAGTAAGGATGAATCCGTGGACTCGGTACATCGCAAAAGAAAGAAATTTATCAGTTAAGCATAAATTTTGTTTTCCCTAATTGTTGCCTATGACAGTCTGAATCTCTGCAGGGAGACAGGACATATATATTTAATTTATCTATTCTACTTTCTATCAGAAACTGGCTACTCTTATAGCGTTTGAACTAAGGGTATTATCATACTAAAAGCGGTGCTTTTCCGCTAAAAATCCTCCTGGATTATATTATAAACTTAAAGTCTACTACTAATGCCATTATTGTACTTCAATTCTATACCGTATTGATACTATTGATTCCATTTCATACACAACTTACCACTGTCATTGTAGTTTATGGCGATCTTGTTTATTCAGTTACTCATTTCATAGATGCCTTATCAGCATTTAGAATGTCCAAAGTTCCTTCCCTTCCCTCAGCCGGCGAGGGAGGGAGGGATAGATTCTAATCAATAGTGTGAAGCAACAGTACCTTGGTTCATGCTCGGAATCTATTCCATACCATATTCCTGATAAAGTATTACTGCTAGTGCCATCAACATCCTACCTTATTCATGTGTATAATTTCAATACTCCAAAGAAGTATTCATTATTTTATGCTAATTGCTTATATTACTCATGTGTATATATATATATATATATATATATATATATATACACACACACACACAATACAAAGGCAAAAAAGCAAACACTGCTCAGGCAATCCGTGTGCTGGTACAATCAAGAGGGTTTATTAATCCACAGGGTTAAACATATTCAGACAAAAGAACACCTGACATGTTTCGCGCAGGCGTACCTGCGCTTCATCAGAGGTGATATCCCACAACAGGTGAACACCTTTTAAAGCTGAGCTGCACCAATAGGATTAGTACATATATTACACACCCCCTCTCCATATTAGAAAGACTACTAATTAGTCAGCTAATATAAAAAATACATATGTATACACCACATACAAAAGTAAAGCATACATATATATATATATATGTGCAAGTAAAAATAAATGAAATATATATATATATATAAATAATAAAATAAAATAATAAAACAATAGTAAACATTAAGGGGAAAACATAATAATCAATACAAAATAATGCATATACAGTGGGGCAAAAAAGTATTTAGTCAGCCACCAATTGTGCAAGTTCTCCCACTTAAGAAGATAAGAGAGACCTGTAATTTTCATCATAGGTATACCTTAACTATGAGAGACAAAATGTGGAAACAAATCCAGACAAACACATTGTCTGATTTGGAAAGAATTTATTTGCATATTATGGTGGAAAATAAGTATTTGGTCAATATCAAAAGTTCATCTCAATACTTTGTTATATATCCTTTGTTGGCAATGACAGAGGTCAAACGTTTTCTGTAAGTCTTCACAAGGTTGTCACACACTGTTGCTGGTATGTTGGCCCATTCCTGCATGCAGATCTCCTCTAGAGCAGTGATGTTTTGGGGCTGTCGCTGGGCAACACGGACCTTCAACTCCCTCCAAAGGTTTTCTAAGGGATTGAGATCTGGAGACTGGCTAGGCCACTCCAGGACCTTGAAATGCTTCTTACAAAGCCACTCCTTCGTTGACCGGGCGGTGTGTTTGGGATCATTGTCATGCTGAAAGACCCAGTCACGTCTCATCTTCAATGTCCTTGCTGATGGAAGGAGGTTTTCACTCAAAATCTCACAATACATGGCCCCATTCATTCTTTCATGTACACGGATCAGTCGTCCTGTTCCCTTTGCAGAGAAACAGCCCCAAAGCATGATGTTGCCACCCCCATGCTTCACAGTAGTAAGGTGTTCTTTGGTTGCAACACAGCATTCTCTCTCCTCCAAACACGACGAGTTGTGTTTTTGCCAAACAGTTCTACTTTGGTTTCATCTGACCATATGACATTCTCCCAATCTGGGAGGGGGGCACGTCTGGCACTGCAGGATCTGAGTCCCTGGCAGCGTAGTGTGTTACTGATGGTAGCCTTTGTTACGTTGGTCTCAGCTCTCTGCAGGTCATTCACTAGGTTCCCCCGTGTGGTTCTGGTATGTTTGCTCACCGTTCTTGTGATCATTTTGACCCCACGGGGTGAGATCTTGCGTGGAGCCCCAGATAGAGGGAGATTATCAGTGGTCTTCTATGTCTTCCATTTTCTAATTATTGCTCCCACAGTTGATTTATTCACACCAAGCTGCTTGCCTATTGCAGATTCAGTCTTCCCAGCCTGGTGCAGGTCTACAATTTTGTTTCTGGTGTCCTTCGACAGCTCTTTGGTCTTCACCATAGTGGAGTTTGGAGTGTGACTGTTTGAGGTTGTGGACAGGTGTCTTTTATACTGATAAGTTCAAACAGGTGCTATTAATACAGGTAATGAGTGGAGGACAGAGGAGCCTCTTAAAGAATAATATACAGGTCTGTAAGAGCCAGAAATCTTGCTTGTTTGTAGGTTACCAAATACTTATTTTCCACCATAATATGCAAATAAATTCTTTCCAAATCAGACAATGTGATTGTCTGGATTTGTTTCCACATTTTGTCTCTCATAGTTGAGGTATACCTATGATGAAAATTACAGGTCTCTCATCTTCTTAAGTGGGAGAACTTGCACAATTGGTGGCTGACTAAATACTTTTTTTCCCCACTGTATAATAGATATAAGTTATACAACATATCTTTTATTATACAAAAATGAATAAAATATAATACATAAATGTTTAAATAAACTCTAAAGTTGTAAAAACTAAAGTATAAGTTATACTCACATAATATTATTTAACATTAAATAATATATATTAAAAATAAAAATGAAAACAATAATACAAGTATGTATAAATATTGACATGTATAAACCTAAACTCACCTCTAACTAGCACTCAGGAAGATAGAACTATGCAATAAATCACACTAAAAAGTTTAGCAATTTATTTAATTTAATTTAACTTATTAGAGAAATTTGGGACTTAAGGTCTATCATATAATTTAGTACCTTCTATATCTTATGTGTCTTATATGTAATAAGATGCATCTTACCTTTCACTGCTCTTGAGAAAGACGAAATATTCGTTGAAACGCGTAGAGCTTTTTGACTATGAGCTTTTTATCTATCTGTCCATAGTGACATTTTAAATAAATTTGTATTTTTAAGAACTTTTGCTTGCTGCCTTTTTGGATTTCTTTCAACTACATCAGTGGGAGTACTGCAAAAGGAGCCGGATTCCGATTTTTTCGGAGTAAGTATACTGCACATTTTGCACCAGTTGTATACTGCATTTTAAAGTACGTTATCCTATATTCACAGCTACAGTGGATTGTGGGAATACTTAATTACAAAACATCACTCAGACTAGACTTTTGAAAAGAAGCTGGACTCTGAATTCTTTCAGAGTAAGTATACTGCCCAATTATATGGTGTTGATCTACACACATAGGCTGCGTTCGGGCAGCGCTCCAAGCGAACTGGAACTCGCTTGGAGCGTTTTTCTCACACTTGCAAGTGAGATGGCTGGCGTTTTTTGAGCGCTCTGGTGACGTAAGTCCCAGCGCTTCCAGTGTGCTGGAAAAGCTGGGACTTTTCAGAGCAAGCTCAGACGCTTGGAAACATGGCAGCCTCCACACACATGTTGCTGTGGAGGCTGCCATGTTATTTATACATATATAATATGATTTTTTGTGAGCTCTAGAGAATGTAGCCCATTTCTTTTCACTTCATACGTAGCGTATGAAGTGAAAAGAAATGGGCTACATTATCTAGAGCTCACAAAAAATCATAGTATATATGTATATCACAAAGACCTGACGTTCAAGCATTATGTGTAATTATCTGTATTTCCCTTTTATTTTATTAGTATTTCCTGATCGTTGTGTGGGCGGGTTAAAGATGTGTTGGCGGGGTCCCGGAATTGCCGATTTTGATCCCCACCCCAGAGCCAAGAATTATTTCCCCAGTCTCTCTTCGCAAACATCGCAACTCTGACCCACCTCTATTCAGTGCAGGATAAGCTACAGGGGCTGAGCTGAGAGCAGCTGAATGGAGGTGGGTCAGAGTTCCGTTGTTTGCGAAGAGACTGGGGAACTCATTCTCGGCAGGCACTGGCAGCCCAGCAACAATACAAGGGAGCTTAGTAAAAACGTTCGCATGCGCAGTCCATTATTGTGCATGCGAACGTTTTTTAGAAGCTCCCTTGCTTGTGACGTCACCTAGCGCCACGTCATCGCTGGGAGTGAAGCGCTTCCACTAGCTCCTGAGCGCTGCCCGAACGCGGCCATAGAAATAAAGTCCTTTCATTCCCAGGCAATTTTGGAGCACAGAACAAGAAAACACCTGCGCCTCTATACCACATACCACTACAATTATCACAGTCTCATTTTGGGAGAGACTGATAGACGGCAGCGGTACATACAGAGGGGAGTATTTTACCTGTGTACATAGATATTGTTTGTTAACATTCTAACATATTTTGCACTTTTGTTTTGTATATCTTCATTGCCCTAAGTTAAACAGCTCTTTTACCTGGAAAAAATTATAAAGTCCCACTAACATTACTAACCTCCAGCCCCCCAAACCCACAAAATAAAAATAAAATAAAAACCATCTAAAAAACCTAAGATACCCATTGCCCTGAAAAGAACATTTGGATGGGCATTGCCCTTAAAAGGGCATTTAGCTCTTTTAATGCCCAAACCCTAATCTTAAAAAAAAAACAAAAAAACTACACAAAAAACCCTTAAAAAAACCTAACACTACCCCAAAGACGATCCACTTACAGTTTTTGAAGTCCCGCTTGAAGGATCTTCATCCTGGCGGAGAAGTCTTCATCCAGACCGCCTCTTCATTCTTCATCCATGCAGCATCTTCTATCTTGATCTCGGCGGCGCAGAGCGGGTCCATCCTGAAGACATCTGGCACAGAGCATCCTCTTCAAAAGGTCGCTGCCGTATACTAAATCTTCAATGCAAGGTACGCGATCCAAGATGGCGTCCCTTGCATTCCTATTAGCTGAAAAATTTGAATCAGCCAATAGGATTTAAGCAGCTCTAATTCTAAATCAGCCAAAAGAATGAGAGCGACTTAAATCCTATTGGATTTATCCTATTGAGGATGCTCCGTGCCGGATCACTTCAGGATGGACCCGCTCCGTGCCTCCGGGATCAAGATAGAAGATGCCGTCTTGATGAAGACTGAAGAGGCCGCCTGGATGAGGACTTTGCCGCCTTGATGAAGATTGAAGAGGCCATCTGGATGAGGACTTCAACGCCGGGATGAAGATCGTTCAAGCGGGACTTCAAAAACTGTAAGTGGATCGTCGGGGGTTAGTGTTAGGCTTTTTTTTTTTTTTTTTTCAAATAATTTTTATTGAGGTAGCAAGAACATACAAAGACAAAATCAAACAGTTGTCATGGCACACGCCTACAAGCATACATTAAAACTATAAGCAACAGTCACTCCTCACTAGAGGAAAATGTATTAAGCCATGAACAGCACCTCTTTTTTAGATATAAACATTAAAACTTGGACAAATTAAAAATAACTTCATAAATAGATATTACGAGACCTAACTTTCGTGTCATATGTCTGGAATGGGGAAGGTAGGTCTTTATATGTCCACGTTACGGACTTCAGATCAATTAAGTTTTACCTAACAGTACATAATAAACTAAGTACAAGCTAAGACATATAAGCAGAAGGTCAATATTACATACAATTAGACATGTTAGATACCTCGTCTCATCACTAGATACAATACTTCTTGTTTTATTTTACTATGAATTTCTATTTTTGCTATGTGGTAAACCTGAAGGCCACCTATGCGCCATAAACTTAGTTTAATAAGACTCGCAGACCCAAAATCTATGTTACGCTCAGGTTGCATCTGGTTATCTTCAGAGCAAGTAACTTCATAGATAAAAAATCCTCCTCTGCCTCTGTGAGCACTATAAAACTATGACTATAAGCAATACATTTGTAGGTAAGTAAAAATAAGTGACTATGGTGGATAACATTTTCTCTCTCCTGATTATAAGAGGGCCTCCTCAAGACCTTCGATATCCACAGTTTTAGAGCTGGGAGGGATATTTAAAAGATATGATCATTTGAAAAACTTGCTCCTCCTTACCTAACAATATCTACACATGAAAATAAATTCAAAGGGCGCACAGGTTAAACCCTCAGTTCCCACCTCCAAAGCTTAATAGGCGTCTCTTGGACCTTTGATAGTAACTGTATAAAACATGGGAGGTTTATTTAGATGATAGGGCCACTCTTGGACCCTTAATTTCTATATATAGGTAACAGCAGAAAAGGTATAAGTCTGACCTCTACCTAGGTAATAACATTATAAAGATGGAGGAGATAACTCTGTTAAGCCAATAGCCTCTGTGAAGTAGGAGCTATTCTAGAGACCTACAGCCATCTTGTAATTTTACTTTCTTTCTATTATACTGTCTCAGCAATATATATATATATATATATATATATATATATATATAAATAGCTACATATAAGGCGTTGAGATAAGCTGGATATATAGGTTAGTAGCATATATCTGCTGAGAAAAAAACAGGCTGTAAGCATTTATAAGTGGTGAAGCAACAGCTCAATATGTGATACAATATTTACCACACATACATGCCACTCTTGAACCCCTGCAATTAAACGGAATAAACTACTATCAGGGAAAAATCATGTCAAGAGACAGTATTATGTTTCACAAATCAACTGGTCTGCCTAAATAATATACTACATGTAGGTAGTCTCAGTGTAAATATATATACAAATAGTATCTCGGCATCAGACATAACTGCTCGCTGAGCAGTGCATAGATACCCAGTCTAAGAGAGGAGAAGTTCTGAGGTGGAGTTAAATCAGCCCCAGCAGTCCAAAAGTGGCCTTTACTTTACCCTATCCCGACTCTTATGTTTTCACTCAGATCTTGAAGGCCTCCGGGTATCCTCTGCAGCACTTCAGAAACCAGATCTGACAAATACTTCAGCGCGCGCCACAACTCTAGGACACAGCCCCCACTGAGAGCCAGAGCAGGGCAATTATAGTGAGCCACCAACGTACAGCCTTTCGCAGGGGAGCCGGCCGGTCTCCCCCACATGTCCAGGTAAGCGGCAGTGAGCTGGATACTTCTAATGGGACAAGCCTCTCGAGCCACTACCGTGTCTTGTGCGATGCCGACAGTCGCTGCCGTCCCATCTATTTCCTTCTCAGACGGATCCTTTGCTTTAGGCACTCCTAGAGTGTTGACAACTCCCCACCTATTTTCTCCGGGACTAGCATCCTGCTGTCCCTTCTCTATGAAGCTGGATTCGGTGGATGCATTTTCATTCTGCGGCTGTGAACCGCTGCTCTCAGTGCATGAAGCCACCTCTCCTTCCAAAGCAGGCCTGCCAGATTGCGCCACAGGGGCCTCAAATAATTTCATAAGGCGGTCAAATTTGTAGAGCATCAGCCGCTCAGATTCATCAAATAGGGCTTGTACCTTAGCGCAAAAGTCCTCCTCCATGGTGTAAGTGTTATGTAGAGAATCTCTGTATTCTCTGATTACCCGGTTCCCCGGGTAAACTGAGATCCCTCTCCTTAAGAGCCGCCAGGGACCTTCAGCAGTCCAGACTGGGAAGTCCTGCGATATTGGAAAAAATTCTTATATCAGTCCATTCAGCCAAATGTCCCCTACAGCTTGAGATATAAATTTTAGCTGGATGGCTATGTAGTTTAGCAGCTTACAGGCGGAATGTAAAACTGTATTCCAGCGCTCCCAGTTTAGCGGCCATCTTGGCCCAACGCCCAGACACGCCCCCAGTGTTAGGCTTTTTTAAGGGTTTATTGGGTGGGTTTTATTTTTTAGTTTAGGGTCTGGGCAGTAAAAGAGCTAAATGCCCTTTTAAGGGCAATGCCCATACAAATGCCCTTTTCAGGGCAATGGGTAGCTTAGGTTTTTTAGATAGTTTTTTTTTTATTTTGTGTGTTTGGGGGGTGGGGGTTTGTAAAGTTAGTGGGTCTTTGTAATTTTTTTTCACTAAAAGAGCTGCTATCTTTAGGGCAATGCCCTACAAAAAGGCCCTTTTAAGAGCCATTGGTAGTTTATTCCAGATTAGGTTTGTTATTTTGGGGTGTTTTTTGTTAAATGGGTATTAGAATAGGAATATTTTTTTTATTTTTGATCATTTGCTTGTTATTTTGTGTAATGTATTTTTATTTTTTATTTTTTAGCAAAAGAGCTGTTTAACTTAGGGCAATGCCCTACAAAAGGCCATTTTAAGGCCCCTTGGTAGTTTGGGGGGTGGGGGTTTGTGTAGTGTTAGGGGTTGTTTGTATTATTATTTTTAGCAAAAGAGCTGTTTAACTTAGGGCAATACCCTACAAACGGCCCATTTAAGGGCCCTCGGTAGTTTATTCTAGAGTAGGGTTTTTTATTTTGGGGTGTTTTTTAAAAAAAAAAAGAACAAAAAAAGGGTATTAGAATAGGAATAATGTTTATTTTTTTGGATAATTTGATTTTTGTTTTTTTTGTAATGTTAGGTTTTAGTGTAAGGCAGGTTAGGTTTTATTTCACAGATAAGTTTGTATTTATTTTAACTAGGCATTTAGTAAATAGTTAAAATAAATTCAAACTTACCTGTGAAACAAAAATAAAACCTAAGCTAGATACAATATAACTATTCGTTATTTTGTAGCTAGCTTATGTTTTATTTTACAGGTAAGTATTTAGTTTTAAATAGGAATTATTTAGTTAATAATTGTAAATTTAACTTAGATCTAATTTCATTATGTTAAAGTTAGGGGGTGTTAGGGTTAGGTTTGGGGGTTAATATAGTTTAATTTAGGTTGTTGCGATGTGGGGGGCTGGCGGTTTAGGGGTTAATAGGTTTATTTAGTGGTAGTGATGTGGGAGGCAAGAGGTTTAGGGGCTAATAAATGTATTTAGTTGCGGCGATTTTGGGGAGCACCAGAATAGGGGGTTAATAAACTTTAGTATAGTGGCAGCGATATCAGGAGCGGCAGATTAGGGGTTAATAACTGTAAGCAGGTGTCGGCAATGTCAGGGGAAGCAAATTAGGGGTGTTTAGACTCTGGGTTTATGTTAGAGTGTTAGGTTTAAACTGTATTTTCTTTTTCCCCATAGACATCAATGGGGCTGTGTTACGGAGCTTTTGTTTCCGCAATCGCAGGTGTTAGACATTTTTTTTTGCGGGCTCTCCCCATTGATGTCTATGGGGAAAGCGTGCCTTGAGGACGTCAAATCAGCGATTGTTTTTGGCGCGGTATGGAGCTTAAAATCTCCATATTGCATGTGCAAGCCGGGTTTTACAAAACTTATAATTGCAGCACTATAGGGAATTAAATAACGCCATTTTTGTTGCGTTCATTACTTTCCCCATAGCGATCAAAACTCGTAATCTAGGTGAATGTTTTTAAAAGGTTTTATACTGGATTTTTAGATCAGTATCTGTGCATATTCTTCTTTATAGTAGTGTCTAATACATGCAGTTATATTAAAATTGGTGTAGACTGTCCCTTAAAATAATACTTAGCAATTTACTTCTATTATCAAATTCTATAATTATCCTTTGTTGTAATTTGGCTTTTTTCAACTACAAAATAGAGCAAGAGCACTATATGTATAATATATATTGCTGCAGACACTGCTGCCATATAGTGTTTAATACATGTTCATGCTTCTGAGCCTGCCTAGCTCATTGATAAATTGTCACCTATTTGTACTAATATATAAATGTGGCAGGACTGCATGGTTTCCCTATGTCTGGTGCACTATTCAGATCTACATTACCCTTTCATTGTGTATCCCCCTACCTTCAGGAACTTCCCCAGTCTTGGCTATGGCTTAGGTGCGGTAAGCCCATAATGACAACCAGCAGAACCACTTGCGACCTGTAGTTGTGGGGACCATTGCTACTGGGGGATTTATGAACTAAGGAGCAACAACTACCCTTGTACATCCAGCAATCATTGCACAATTGTGTTCTCCTTGGCCGCCACATGGATGTTATTGTAGTGGAGGGGGGTGCCCATGTTACTATACCTTTGGCAAGAGTGCTCTTGAATTGGGGTCAGGTTGTGATTACAAGGAAATAAGAGTGATGAATAGGCTCCCTGTAAATGTTCTGCTGAGCAATAACCTTGGGCAAATGTCCTTCCAGTATATCAGTCCTGTGACTAGAAGCCAGACCCATACATCCAGCCAAGAAGGAAATCCTGAATCAGAACCCCATCCAAAAAAACAGCACTTCAGCCACTGTTGATGAGGGAAACACCCAGGCATCAATATTGGTGAGGGGCAGCAAACTACCCTGGACGTAACAGATACCCCACCTAACAAGGATAATAACTTTGACTTAGCAGAGGCCCAGAGATGTAAGTTTCAGGAGGCCCAGTGTACTGACCCAACCTTGGAGAGTGTGAGACGCATTGCTGAACATCCACCCTGTGAGCCTGGGAAGCACCGTTACCTCTGGAAGAAGAGTTTGCTGTATAGGGAAACTTCCCCTACTGCTGCTGACTAACTCTGGACTGTGATTAGACAGCTGATATTCCCAAGAGCATATCATAATTAACATCTACAGTTGGCTCATGACACCCCCTTGGCTGGTCATCAGAGAATAGCCAGAACCCACCAATGGTTGAACCAGGAAATTTACTGGCCTGGCATGTCCAGGAACACAAGTAATTATTGCCGTTCTTGTGATGCCTGCCATAGTGTTGGTAAGCCTGGAGACCACACTCCAGCCCCTTTGCAGCCTATGTGGCTAGATACAATGGCGCAGCTAGTCAGCTATGCCATAGAGGAGCCGTGAGCGTTCACTCTGCTTGATAGGAGACATATGGTCTGTGTTTGTTTTCAGAGCCGTGAGCATTGGGCTCTATACAGATTAATTGTGTTTCTTTTTTTCCAACCTCGCCTACATAGTAAGTGAGATCTGTTTCGGCAGACATACATTTCTGTTGGCGCCATTTTGGAAATAGCTTTTCTATTTCCCACTATGGGCAGTGAAGTTTGCAGTTTGAGCTCATTTTAGATGTCTTCATCATGTAATGTTAAGTACGATCTCTATGTGAGCCTCATTTAAACCTATTTAGCCTGGACCTTCATAGAGGTTTATTCCCCTCCTAAGGTGTTTTATATCAGTTTTTTATGTGTACTGATAATACTGTCTCTATGATATGAGGGATGTTTTTTTATTATGGTAGTGTTTATTATAATAAGTCATATATCCTACAATTTTATTTTTCATGATTTATTTTCTAAATACTGTGATTTTACTAGTATTTGTTGCCATCTGGTGGCAATTTATTGCTAATCCGTGCTCCTTTATTATATTGTCATGTATTAAGGTGCATTACATTTCCCTCTCATTCTGTGGATAAATCTTGAGGGTCTCTCATATGATTATCTTCCTCTGTTCTATTTAGCAGGGATTCATATATTATTTATACCCACCTACTGGTGATTACTAATATCTACAGTTTGTGCAATGTAACTTTATGTTTGTTTAAGATTGTCACCCTGTTCATGGTTTTTCTTTTTCCTTTTTAAGTATAGGTATATACTGGGCATTGTTATCAATATGATGTCCAATTATCCTGTCTCACATTCCTGTATGTTTTAGGGATTATTTCCATCTTCTTGGTTTATTTAAAACCCCATTCCTATATGCCTCTTGCCTTTATCTATGTCAGAGGGATATGCCGTTTGCATTTTTTTCCCATTCCTGAAACTGCCATATAAGGAAATTGATAATTTTTCTTTATATGTTGTTTTTTTCCTCTTACATTTGCAAGATGTCTCAATCTGATCCTGTCTCAGAAACCACTGTTGGAACCCTGCTGCCTGATAACAGTTCTACCAAAGCTAAGTGTATCTGTTGTAAATTTGTGGAGATTATATCTCCAGCTGTGGTATGTAATAGTTGTCATGATAAGCTTTTTACATGCAGAAAATGTATCCATCAGTAATAGTACAATGCCTGTTTCTTCAACATCTAATGTACATGATATCCCTGTTAATATAAAAGATTTTATTGCTGATGCGAAGAAGGCTTTGTCTACTATCCCGCCTTCTAATAAACGTAAAAGGTCTTTTAAAACTTCTCATAAAGTGATGAATTTTTAAATGACCGACAACATACTGAATTATCCTCCTCTGATGAGGATCTATCTGATTCAGAAGATCCTACCTCAGATATTGACAGTGACAAATCTACTTATTTATTTAAAATGGAGTATATTTGTTCCTTGTTAAAAGAGGTGTTGATTACATTGGATATTGAGGAAACTAGTCCCCTTGATGTTAAAACTAGTAAATGTTTAAACTCTGTTATAAACCTCCTGTGATTACTCCAGAGGTTTTTCAGTTCCTGATGCTATTTCTGATATGATTTCTAAGGAATGGAATAGGCCTGGTACTTCTTTTATCCCTTCTTCAAGTTTTAAAAAATTGTATCCTTTGCCAGCAGTTAGTTTGGAGATTTTGGAAAAGATCCCCAGAGTTGATGGGGCTATTTCTACTCTTGCCAAACGTACTACTATTCCTATGGAAGATAGTACTTCCTTTCAAGGACCCCTTGGATAGGAAACTTGAATCTTATCCAAGGAAAGCGTACTTATATTCTGGCTATTTTCTCAGGCCTGCCATTTCTATGGCTGATGTTGCAGCTGCATCAACTTTTTGGTTGGAAAGTTTAGCGCAACAGGAAACAGATCCCGATTTGCCTAGCATTGTTCGCTTGCTTCAATATGCTAATCATTTTATCTGTGATGCCATTTTTGATATCATCAAAATTGATGTTAAACCTATGTCTTTAAGCCACAAAGCTCTTCTAGCTAAAATAGATAAATATTGGAATGCTGACATGGTATCTAAATCTAGATCACTCTCTCTTTCTTTCCGTGGTAATATTTATTTGGTTCTCAGTTGGATTCAATTATTTCAACTGTCACTAAGGGGAAGGGAATTTCTTTTGCCTCAGGATAAAAGACCTAAGGGTAAATCTAAAGCTTCTAACCATTTTCATTCGACAAAATAAGGAACAGAAACCCAATCCTTCCCCCAAATAATCTGGTTCCAATTGGAAACCTTCTTCATGTTGGAATAAATCCAAGCCGTTTAAGTGTCATATCAGAGTTTGTTAGCAGTAGTTGTTAGAGTGGAATCATTGACAAGAGACCACACCAGAGGAAACTGCAGATTGATTTAACTATCAGTAGCAGTATGAGTCTGAGAGTGCAGGCAAGACTGCTAGCAATAGCTGGTTAATTAAGGGTTAACATTGCTGGCTAGCAGCTGATACTAATTTTGTAGGCAGATGTAAAAACATTATCTGAACACAGGGGCTGCCAGGAGATTAATGGAAATAAACAATCTCGGTTTTAGATTAGTAGTTCATAAATAGCAGTAAGAGACAAAGTTAGTTTGTTAATTGCAGTCCATTTAAGCAACAGGTTATAACAAGTTGATGATTAGTGTGTGTGCTGTTAGCAAAAAGAACTAGTAAGATTTGTTGTATTACAGATTATAGCAAGCACAGATTTTGTGAGAGTAAATGAGCAGCACACATAAGCATAGATTGTAAGGGAAACAACTTATCTTATGGAAGGAATGCAGTCCTTTACAGGAGATCCATAGGGCAGTGATTGCCAGCAGTAATTCAGTAGAAATAAGGTTAAAGGCTTTTCCAGCCAGCAGGAGAGGAACAGTGCAGCTTCATTGTGGAGTGTCCTGCTGTTATAGAGAAACTGAGAGTGAATCCAGAAGCAGTGAGAAAGACTGCAGCTCCTGTAGGATAGCAGCTGATACAGACTGTGGAGCAACAGCAGTCTGTAGTTGATTGGCTTCAGTAAGTTGCACAGGAAGGAAACTCTCTGCAATTGAAGATACCTAAGCAGAGTGTTAGAGGAAGTGCTGGCTTAAATAGGCTGAAGGAGGAGGGCCATACTTAAAGGGGCAGTAAGTTAGAGCATTACATTAAGAAACCAAAGCGAGCCCCCAAGTCAGCATGAAGGTGTGGCCCTTATTCCAGCTCAGCTAGTAGGGGGCAGATTAAGATTCTTCCAAAGCATTTGGGCAGATTCTGTCCAAAATCAATGGATTCAGAGTATTGTCTCTCAAGGGTACCGAATAGGATTCAGAGTAAGATTTTTTTCTCTCACTAGTGTTGTTTCTTCAAAGACATGGTTGGAGGATCAATTTACCAAAAAGTTCCTTAATTCCTCAGACAAGGGTCACCTTTTTAGGTTTCCAGATAGATTCAGTGTCCATGACTCTGTCTCTAACAGACAAGAGACAACTAAAATTGGGTTCAGCTTGTCGGAACCTTCAGTCTCAATCATTCCCTTCAGTAGCTATGCGCATGGAAGTTTTAGGTCTCATGACTGCAGCATCGGTTCTTCTAAAAGAATGCCAGGAGAATTTATGAGAATTCCTAGAATTTTACAGTTTCTTCAGGATGGTTTGGATAAAGGTTTGTCTGCAAGTTCCTTGAAGGGACAAATCTCTGCTCTGTTTTATTTCACAGAAAGATTGCTAAGCTTCCTGATATTCACTGTTTTGTGCAGGCTTTGGTCCGTATCAAGCCTGTCATTAAATCAATCTCTCCTCCTTGGAGTCTTAATTTGGTTTTGAAGGCTTTATAGGCTCCTCCATTTGAGCCTATGCATTCTTTGGACATTAAACTACTTTCTTGGAAAGTGTTGTTCCTTTTGGCCATCTCTTCTGCTAGAAGAGTTTCCGAATTATCTGCTCTTCTCCTGAATCTCCTTTTTTGATTTTCCATCAGGATAAGGCAGTTTTGCGGACTTCATTTAAATTTCTACCTAAGGTTGTGAATTCAAACATCATTAATAGAGAAATTGTTGTTCATTCTTTGTGTCCTAATCCTAAGAATTCTTTGGAGAGATCCTTACATTCTTTGGATGTTGTGAGAGCTTTGAAATATTATGTTGAAGCTACTAAAGATTTCAGGAAGACTTCTAGTCTATTTGTTGTCTTTTCTGGTCCTAGGAAATGTCAGAAAGCTTCTTCCGTTTCCTTGGCATCCTGGTTAAAGCTTTTGATTCATCAGGCTTATTTGGAGTCGGGTCAGGCCCCGCTTCAGAGAATTACAGCTCATTCTACTAGATCAGTCTCCACTTCGTGGACTTTTAAGAATGAAGCTTCAGTTGATCAGATTTGCAAAGCAGCAACTTGGTCTTCTTTGCATACATTTACTAATTTCTACCATTTTGATGTATTTGCTTCCTCAGAAGCAGTTTTTGGTAGAAAAGTTTGATTCCTCTGCTTATGTTTAAGTTTTTTCTTTTCATTTATGAGAATAAACTTATATTTTGGATTAATTTTTTCAGCGGAAAATGGCTTATCTCTCCCTCTCTAGTAACTCTTCTGTGGAGTTCCACATCTTGGGAATTACTATCCCATACGTCACTAGCTCATGGACTCTTGCCAATATGAAAGAAATTAATTTATCAGGTAAGTTCTTACATAAATTATGTTTTTTCTCCAGGCACGTGCACAATACCTACCTAGGTATGCTCTTCAACAGACAGACTGGAAAGGTTTTTTTGTGTGAAAATCTTACGCTGTACACAAAAAAAAAAAAAAAAAGACAAAGAAAGGTGCGTTTCACATCTCTTTACAACAGGGGGTTTCAAAGTCTTACGCTGTAAGCTTCCCCTCTGACGAAATTTACAAGAAAGCACCCCCCATAACAGATGTTACAATTTTCTTTAAGGAGAAAAAAAAAAAGCAATATTTATTTTAAATTGGCCAATTTACATCTGATCCGGGATTCACTCACAACTGTTCAACCAAAAGAGAGCTTCCCACACATATCAATTTGCACTTCGTTTTGTTGCTCAGTAACTTGCCTTTAACACAAGAGTAACAAACAACGCAGTGACTGGGTAATTCTGACCTCAGTGCCATCTACATCCTGCCCTTTGTCTTATTCCACTACTATATGACAAATGTCATTGATGGCTCTAATAAACTGTTCTTTTGCCAAGTCAGCTGTTGCTTGTGGTTTTCATAGGATAGTAAGTGTCCCTGCTCTAGCGCCTCCCCATACGTACTCTAGCGCCTCCCCTTACATGCTCTAGTCTAGTGCACCCTTCGGGAGGCCCACTTCACTGCTTTAAAGGAACAGCATAGTCAACATTTGCTTTGATTCATCTAAATAGGAGGCTATTTCAAAATGTATTTTAATTTTTTTGTTTTCTTGTTCTGAATAAATAAAAGTTTTCCCATCACCACCATGCAGATATTCTTATAAACCAGTGAGGATTAGTACGAAATACAAAATCAACACTAAAGAATTAGTTCCAGTTATATTTATACAGTTTTTACATAAAAGGATCTTCCCTGGAAGACAAATGTAAACATATCCCTTAAAACGGGACATTAAAAGGGACAGCAGTCAAATTTAAACTTTAATGAATCAGAAGATGCAATTATAAAAAAGTCCCAATTCACTTCTATTGTTATCTAATGAGTGTTGTATGTCCTTTTAACATTGGTTGATCAGCATAATGTGGCTTATTCTGTGACCCAGAAAAATGTTTCCTTGTACATTTGATAATGTGTTAAATACCCCAATCACCTGCAGATGATTAAAAAAAACACTCATATTAAATAAAAAAGGGAAAAAAACAAATTATATATAATCTTTAATAAATAAAATATATATTAGACTTCCAGTATAATTACATTAAAATGATATTGCTATATGACACGCTCTGCTTTGTTATTTGTTGCCAGCAACAAATAACTATGTCTGGCACAGCCAAAAGTTATATTACAACATGTAAATAAATCCATCTCATGATGTTGTATTTTTCTCCTATAAAAAACGCACAACGTACAGATATATAAATATTACAAACAACTCTGCGCAGTTATTTTTTTTTAACATGTAACATCTAAAGAAAATATGTAAAGTCAATTTGTAATTATATAAAAAAAAATATAGCAAAATAAATTCTAGATGCAACTACATAGCGGAAAACAAAGTTACAAAAAATAGAGGAAAAAAACATCACTTTTGTATAAAGGAACTAAATACAAACGGATAGAACCAAGTAATAGCTAGAAATTGATTGTGATGAGTTGAATTAGAGATTTTAAAATATGAAAAATCAAAACCAATCTATAAAATATTCTAGTTAGGCCAATGGTAATTAAGATTTAATCGTGAAGAATGAATCTACAATACAGAGATGCTTTTGTAATAAAAAGGGTTAATTTTTAGGTTTTGCTCAGTGGGGCATATGGAGTATATGCTATAAATCACATACCATGTTAGGCAATATAACTGTACAGTTGTAGCGACAAGGGAAGCAAAGCGTTAAACATTAAAATGCACAGTGTAACCCCTTCCTATCAGGAAGGTTTGTTAAACCAATGATAGCAGCAATTGCTTTGATGCAACAAGGAACAAAAAAATCTAAAGCTCATACTAAAATAATTATATCATAAATAAATAGTTTTAAAATATTTATAAATAAAGTTTTTGGTAAAATAAAAAAAAAAGTAGGAGCGGACAACGCAGGTGTCTTCCCGGGAAATATTGGTTAATACTAAGTGTGATTGCAGACAGATGTCTGAGTACTGTGTGAGTATTTTGTTAAGGAAAATGATGTGACATCACTGACAACTATATTAGGATTATTTAGTACATAGTAGGAGAGATTATGTGACAATAATGAAAGGATGATAAAGGTTACAATAGTTGCCAGATATGACAGAATGCTGCAAGCAATTTAAATGAACAAGATACTTCAGGTACCCGGATGCAGGAGGATTTGGGAATTGCTTGTATGGGGAAGGAAATGTGAGCATTTGCATTAGGGGAGGGGCTAAGTGAGGATGCTACAAACACATTAGGGGAAGGTATATGTGAGGATGCTACAGATGTATTAGGGGGAGGGGATATGTGAGTATGCTATAGACGCATTAGGGGGGAAGGGATATGTGAGTATGCTACAGACGCATTAGGGGGAAGGGATATGTGAGTATGCTACAGACGCATTAGGGGAAGGGATATGTGAGTATGCTACAGACGCATTAGGGAGAGGGGATATGTGAGTATGCTACAGACGCATTAGGGGGAAGGGATATGTGAGGATGCTGCAGACACATTAGGGGGAGGGGATATGTGAGGATGCTACAGACGCATTAGGGGGAGGGGCTATGTGAGTATGCTACAGACGCATTGGGGAGGGGCTATGTGAGGATGCTGCAAACACATTAGGGGGAGGGGCTATGTGAGGATGCTGCAAACACATTAGGGGGAGGGGCTATGGGAGTATGCTGCAGACACATTAGGGGGAGGGGGATATGTGAGGATGCTACAGACACATTAGGGGGAGGGGATATGTGAGTATGCTACAGACGCATTAGGGGGAAGGGATATGTGAGTATGCTACAGACGCATTAGGGAGAGGGGATATGCAAGTATGCTGAAGACACATTAAGGGGGAGGGGCTATGTGAGGATGCTGCAGCCACATTAAGGGGGAGGGGCTATGTGAGGATGCTGCAGCCACATTAGGGGAGGGGCTATGTGAGGATGCTGCAGCCACATTAGGGGGAGGGGCTATGTGAGGATGCTGCTGGTGCATCAGGGGGAGGGGCTATGTGAGGATGCTGCAGACACATTAGGGGGATGGGCTATGTTGGATGCATTAGGGGGAGGGGATATATGAGTATTCTGCAATATTCTACATAATAGATTGAGAAATAAATATTTGTGTGTATGAAGGGTTATGTAAAAAGACTACGCATCAGATTGTGATGATCATGAAGTTATTTGCAGGGAGAAGGGAAAAAAAAGTGGCAATCGCTGAAGACACTGCAAGATAAATGGTGCGACGACTCTACAAGAGTTCATGTAATACTGGGATCTGTAAGGACAAGTCCACCCCTTGTGTCAGACCCAGTACTGCTTGCTGCATATCACAGGAAGGTGGTGGTTCAGCCGGTTGTCTCTGTGGCGCCTATTCCTGCGCATGTAGCAAGGGTCATAGTAATCCCACTCCATCCCCGAGGCCCACGACTGAGAGCAGCTGTCACTGTCTGAGGACAAGATATGCAAAGAGATACCTGGAGGAAAGCAAAACCATGTGTCTGAAACAAGTCTATCAAAATGATGCATTTATATGGCACAGCAGCACACTTACATATGAAGATATTCAATAAAGTTTTAATATTGAAGGGTTAAAACATTTTTTAATCAGTCTCTTGTGCATAGATTTCCTGCCATTACCAACAACATAAAAAGTTGCAGAGAAGACCATGTTGCTGCTTTACGCAGTTTGTCTGTTTTTTTCAATGCCAAGATACTTATTGCAAATTTTCTGTATTTTTTAATGAGACTGGCTATGAGATCTTCCTTTGTAGACCTTTAGTTAATGAAGGATTAAACATGGATTCTAGGTAATAAATAGGCTTATTACATTCACAGATTGGAATCTACGTCCCTCTGAGTTTTGTGACCATTAAGTTGTATTATCCCAACCTATTTTACATTACTGATGTCATTAAATACTGGCCTGTGGAGAGACTTCAGGTGGGAGGCCTGACGAAACGGTCGCATGGAATAGGAGCTCCATGATCGTTCCGAAAATTCCAAGCCGTTACCCGTCAAGAGCCCACTCAGCACATCGCCATAGGCAGGAAACTCCTTACCTTGCCCAGTAGAGATAGTTAGAGGAGCCTAAAGACCTGCTCCAACACCGGGAGCCGACAAAAAGCAGAGCGCTAAAGAGGCGCATTAGGGCCCACACAAGGCCTGGAACTTCAGCACTAACAAGTGCGATCTTCTTCAGCAGGGGCCTCAGAGATCCAGCATATGGAGAGCGAACACAGCCTTGAAAATATACAGCTAAGCAGCCCCTGCAAACAATCCGGCACCACAGAGGCATTAAAGCACCCGCCATAGACACGTGAGAACATTAGCAATTAACGGCGCTTCACTCTCAAGGTAAAATTATTGGCTAATTAGGCACCCAATGTAGCTAAGGGTGGAACAAATAATACGCTTCAGCACACACACAACATAACAGCACTTCAGCTGTGTACCATAATGCATTATACACCGGGCAAAAGCTGTTACAAAATTCTGACCTAAATACAGAATAGACAATACTGAAATAGAGTATACCCTCACCTAATACACCAGCAAAAGGCCCTAAACCTTGAAATGCCTGAATTTAAAAAATAAGATCTTCAGAGCATACAGGCAAACCAGTCCCCTCATGTTTGAAGGCAAGAAATTGCTCATCTTTCAGAACTACTCTATTCAAGTCACTAGAAGGAGATAATTTGCACCATATTGCAAGAAACTCATTGATCAAGGAAAAATGGTTTCACTACTGTACCCAGCAAAGCTGAGAATCCACACAATGGCAGGATACAAAGTTCTTCGAGTCACCAGAACAACTTCAACTCTTCTTGGAAAAAAGAGGAGAATGGAAAAGACTCCACTAGAGACACACCAGATTGAAAAATAAGAGTCCGCGATACATGATAATATTCCCAAGGCATAGAATTAAAAAAGCAAAAGTTACATTAATCTATGTCATTTAACTAAGATACAATGGGTGAGGGCACTCACTGATATATTTGTGAGTACTACGTTTCATCCCATGAAACTCACAGTGCCCCTACAAAGGCCAACTGTACTGTTTTATAGTTATTATTGTGTTATTAATATGTTAATTTGTATAGTTTTTAATTTTAGCCTCACAACCTCATGTTCCATAGCCAAGTTGGAACTGCTCGAGTCATGTTTAAACAATTACTTTGATACGTCTATCTCTGTAATCCTTCCCTCAGACCAAAGTTGGTGCTCAGCTTTCAATCTCAGATCTGAGTACCTCAGCATACAAAAGACAAGTATCACTGGACACCTGATGTTACTGCAATCCATTATCTTCTACACAAACATCACAAGGTATTCTCTTATACACAAAACTATCTTAAAACATGAGTAAGACTGCACCCCACATTAACATAGTGGCATGGAATGTGGGAGGTTTAACCTCCCCTTTTAAACGTAAAGCAATTTTAAAGCACCTCAAAACAAACACTGACTTAGCCATTTTAGAAGAAACCCACCTTTCACAGATTGAGCACCAAAAACTAAAACAGAATTGGGTGACATAACTACTATACACCCCATATGAAATATGCAGAGCTAGAGGAGTAGCTATCTTATTCAGAAAAAATCTACCATACACCATCATTAAAAGCGATATAGACAAAGAAGGGATTTGAGTTTGAGTGGTTCAACTCAAAATATTTGAATGTCATTAAGTAATATGCAGGGTTTATGGCCCACAAGAACACAAACAGGAGTTTTGGAACATGATACACAATAAATTAAAAACCATTCTTAGATCTCCCAATGGTGATCGGAGGAGACTACAATATAGCACCACAGACACCTCTTGATCGATTACTTAAGAGACATCTAGAGAGATAAAAACCCAGAAAAGAAAGGCTACAAATGCCTATCAACTGCAAAACATACATTATCCCGCATTGACTATTTCCTTATATCTCCCTCCCTAATCCCAAAAATTGAACCAATAGAAATTCTATATATGACACTTTCGGGCCATTCCCCCATCCAATTGGCACTTAATTTACATATGACAGAGAGGAAATCGAACAATTGGAGATTTCCAACTTATCTTTATAACGATGCTGGCTTCCATGCCTTTTTAACCACTGAATGGAATAATTATAAAGAGTCAAATAGCACACACATTATTCAGCCGATGCTTTACTGGGAAGCTGCGAAGGCGGTCCTGAGAGAAACAATTACCTCCTATACAATAAAAAGTTAAAGAAACAATACAAAGCTAGATCAGACCTTTTACTCAGCCAGGTTAAAAATGTGTCTAAGTACTTGAGATGCCCCACACTATCCAATACGTAAATATTACCAGATAAAACAACAGATAGATACTTACCTGTTAGAAAATTCCCTACATACAAAAATGTCAGGCTTCTATTACCAATACGGCAATAAAACCGGAAAGTATCTGGCAGCATTGACAAAAATAATGAAACCAAAAGGGGCTAATAACAAATATCAAAAAGGGAGATATGCTAGTATCAGATAACAATACAATTTCTAAAGCATTTATAGAATATTACCAAAAACTCAATAATGCAGCACCCATAGACACACACCTTAGAGACCATTTCTGGTCCAATTTAAACCTACCTCAATTACTAATGGCTGAATCACTTAGTTCACCCATTACTAAAGAAGAAACAAATAGGACCATTAGAGATCAACCTCAAGGGAAAACGCCAGGACCTGGTGGCCTACCAGGCGAATTTTTATATAATTATCAACTCCAATATCACTACTGATTTAGTAGCGTTATATAATGGACTACTCACAGGAAGAGTAGATATCTCTGATAGATTCGTAGAAGCACACATCACCTTAATAGCCAAACTAGGCAGAGACCCAACTCTAAGGAAATTATATCCCCCTGCTCAATAGCGACTATAAAATCCTTACAATCTCCAAGATTACAAGTTTTTCTTTATATCGGATGCGTCAATAGCGCAAAAATAAATAGCAGTATCGCACTTTCCATAGTGCTGCCATTAAAAGTTAATGAAAAAACTTCTCTTGTTGTGCGGTATGGTGCGTTAAGCTATATACCGCACAAAAGCCAAGGCCTGACTTTATGTGCATGTGCATGTCCCTCATAGACATCATGAAAGCTACTGAAATCCCATTGGCTGATTTGAACAGCCAATAGGATTTCAGTAGCTCTCATCCTATAGGTTGATTTGAAAATGTCTGCCAATAGGAATGCAAGGTACCCCCTTGCATTCAAGCTTCAGTGTATGGCGGTGATCGTATGAAGAGGATTCTCCATGCTGGATGTCAGCGCTGACGGTGATGATGCTCCGCTCCTCCACAGCTCCGCGCCACCGGGATGAAGATAGAAGATGCATGTCCAGACTTTAGGAACTGGGATTAGATTTCCTGGAGTTAGTTTAAGGTTTTTTTTTATTATTTATTTGGGTGTTTTTTGTTGTTGTTTTTTTTTTTTAGATTAGGGCTTTGGGCACAAAAGAGCTGAATACCCTTTTAAGGGCAATGCCCATACTAATGCCCCTTTAGGGGCAATGGGTAGTTAAGGTTTTATTTATAGACTTAGGTTTTTTTATTTTGAGGGGTTGGTTGGGTGGGGACTTTTACTTTTAGGGGGGACTATGTGATTTTTTTTAAGGTAAAAGAGCCGATTATTTCAGAGCAATGACCTACAAAAGGCTCTTTTAAGGGCTATTGGTAGTTTATTGTTAGGTTAGGGGGTGTTTTTATTTTGGGGGGGGCTTTTTTGTTTTTATATGGGCATTCGATTTGGTTTAATTGTTATTATTTTGGATCATTTTGTTTTATATTTTTCGTAATTTTAGAGTTTTTATTTTTTGTAATGTCATTTATTTTTTCGTAGTGTTACGTTACTTTATAGTTTAAACTTATGTTTATTTCACAGGTGTTTATTTAAAAATAGTTATATTGTAAATTTAATTTAAAATTAAGGGGGTATTAGGTTTAGGGGTTAATAGTTTAATTTAGTGATTTGAGATGTGGGGGCCAGCGGTTTAGGGGTTAATAGGTTTAGTAGTTGTGATGTGGGGGCCAGCGGTTTAGGGGTTAATAGGTTTGTATAGTATTGGCTATGTGGGTGGGCGGCGGATTAGGGGTTAATAGTTTATGGGTGTTAGTGTACTTTATAACATTTTAGATATGAGTCTTGTGAAACATTTTTTTTTCAGCAAAATCAATTACAACTGGTCTTAGATTGTGGTATGGATCACGTCGGTATAAGCTATAATGCAAGCATTTTAGCCGGACCGCACAACCTGTAATACAGTGGTATGGAAATATCGTACTTAAACATAATTTAAAAATGCTTGCTGTATAGCTATACCGCCGCGACTTGTAATACGGGAGACCTGCCATTCCATGTGCAATGACCAATTTTTCAGCGGTATAGCCATTCCGCACCATACTGCAAAACTTGTAATCTTGCTGAAAGATATTAGCAAATAGATTAGCTAGAACATTACAACTCGTAATACATAAAAAACAAACAGGGTTTATTAAGGGTCGATCCTCAGACTCAAACATCAAGAAATTAAAACTTATCCTTTCCCATTACTGGTCATCGCAAAATAAAAACCACAACCCCTCCACATTATTAAGGGCCTGTCTGCTTGCAGTGGACACAGAAAAGGCCTTTGACAAGGTCCTATGGGAACAATTATTTTAATCATTAGAAAAATTTGGAATACAAGGAAACTTGTTCAAATCATCAACAACTATATTCTACCCCCAGGCAGCACTATTCATCAATGGTGTAGTCTCTAATTCCTTCAGATTATTTAGAGGTACCAGGCAGGGTTGTCAATTATCCCCCATCCTTTTAAACTTGGCGATAGAACCGCTAGCCATTAAACTCAGAAACACCATAGAAGGTCTTACATTAGGCTCCGAGACTATAAATCTCTCATTATATGCGGATCATATGGCTTTAATAGCCCCCGACCCAACATAAAATTTGCCAGCCCTAATTTCCCTTATAGAACTATTCGGGAAGATATCAGGTTACCAAATTAATCGCGAAAGATCTGAACTGATGTGGCTGCATCCTGTGAAAGGTGAACAGTTATACAACTTCAAATTCAAAATAGTTAAAGACAATTTTAAATATCTAGGCATACAATTAGATAGAAACCGCAAAAGTCGTATGACCTCAATATTAAAACAACCACCGATTGCATTCCTCACCACACAACTCAAATCCTGGAGCAACTTGCCCCTCTCCCTCTCTGGAAGAGTCAATGTCATTAAAATGACAGTTTTCCCCAAAATACTTTATACCCTACAGATGCTCGCACTCCTATTAAAAAAAAAAAAATATCCGACCTCTTAAAAACAGGGCCACCCTTTATTTCATATGGCAACAAAAAAAACAGAGACTTAGTTTAAAAATAAAATAACAGTGACACATGGAAAAGGAGGGTTTAGACTCCCCAACCTAGAATTATATAATTGGGCAGCATCTAGGAAAATTGTACTAGATTGGTTGACATGTAGTGGATATTTCACTGTACCTCACTTGGAAAAAGAATTGGTTGCCCCCTGGACTTTAGAAATGTTACCCCACAAGAATAGTGGGCTCCCTCTTACCCATAAGTGAACCCTTAAGAGCATGGCAAAAAAAATATGTAAATGGTTGAAGATAGGCAATACTTATTCTAAAACATCTTCCTCTGAAAGGTTATCCTAATTTCATTACAGGATTCTCTACTAAACCCTTCAACACTTGGTACCAAAAAGGTATAAAAACAGTAAGTCAGCTTTTAGTGCAGGGAAGGAACGAAATCAGAACTTTCAAAAACTGAGAGAAGAATTTGAATTACCAATGAATCATCATTACACTTATTTACAGGCAAAATATTACATTCAGCAGTTAATCAGAAACTGAGTCTCTACGGCAGGCCACCCAGGGCTAGAATCATGTATCACACTGTTTAAAAATGGTATGCATTCTATCTTCCTATTATATAAAACACTGCTACAAATCATTATAAAAAAGACAGACAATCGATTCCATTACAACTAGATGGTCTCCCCTACCGGACGACCTCATCACAAGCCAGAAAATAGTAGACAGCTTTCAAACTGTAAGAAATGCAACAATAGACTCAGACTTAAGAGAAACCCACACTAAACGAATGCACGTACATTATATCGCAAGTCTTAGAAAAATGGATTACATCCATAACAAACATGTCCAAAATGTCAATACCCAGACATCCTACATTTCATCAATAAATGCCCGCATATTAAAAAATACTGGTCGCAGATTGAATACTGATTAAAGACAATTACTAAACAAAATACAACCCTAAATGAAGGGGAAATGCTACTCTTCAAACTAGATAACACATCGATAAGGCTAAAAACCTTTATTACCAACGTAATACTCGCACGGAAATTATTTCTTAAGTATTGGTCAACAGGGAAAACACCAAAGTTAAGTGAATTAAAAAACATAATTCTTTACCAGTTAACAAGGTAAAAATGGGACACTATGGGGGGTCCAAATAAAAGAACCAAAAAAAAAAGTGGGAACCTTTCATTCTGTCAGACAGACACACAGAAACAGATCATTTACCCACTCAGAAACACAATATACATCTTGGAAAGTCAGCTTACAGGACAATAGACTTTTGACTAGAGAGACATACAGGAACCGACTACTCCCTTGATTAGTAACTTAATACACTTAGTAAAACTAGAGATGGAATTGTAGAACATTCACCCAGTATTGAATTATGGTGGGTCCCCTACTACACTATGCTTAAGGCCAAAATAAAGGTTCTAGATGGAAATTACAAGAGGCTTTACGGAGTATTTAGTCTGTAAAATTATGTTCTAATGTTCATCTCATTTATTTAATTTATTCTAAATAATTTATTTATTATGTTAAGCTTGTGTTAGTTAATAAAATGTAAAAATAGCTGAAGAAGAACAGACTAACTACCAGCTACAGCGTTCTCTTGCTAAGACAAGAACGCAAGGACTGTTAAGAGACTTTGAGATGGTAAAAGTTACCTTTATATGACATAATTATATTACTAAATGTCCTCAAAATAACTGCTTATATATGCCTGTTATCAGAAAGCTTTAATAAATAAAGTTTATAAAAAAAAAAATACTGGCCTGTGAGAAGCCTCAAGGTTTTAAATTGGACAGCCCATGTCTATTACAAGATGATGTCCCCAATATATAGATGACTCATTTGGTGTTTAATGAGTGCCCCTCTGCAGTATGTACTGACCTGCACTGACACCAAAGTCGCTGTCCAGACCTGGACCTGGCAAATTGCTACTGGTTGAGAGGTGTGCACAGCTGTCCTCCTGAGGGATGCTGCTGGCATAATCAAACTGTAACGAGCCCAGAGGGGTATATGGGACTGAGCTACCCTGATGCTTCCTCTGAGTGCTTGTTTTGTTTGAAAACTTTACCTTTGGCGTTACCTAGTGTGGAGAGAAAAAGGAAACATGATTATTAGCCTTCAAGAGCAGAAATGCTGCAAATTTATAGACATTTTCTGCAATTAAACATTCTATTCATGTACATTAGCTAGGCCCTCCCAAAGAATGAGGGAGCTCTCTTATAGTGTGATGGGCGCCATCATTCAGCTTCCAACCCACATCAATCCCACAATCATAGTAAAGTTATCTTAGTAATGTAAAACATATGGAGAAGACTATATGTTGAATATATATATATATATATATATATATATATATATATATATATATTTCTAATAAGCCAATGCTAAACTTTGTAGCATAGAGTTTGTTTTTATCTTGCTCCTACTGAACATGTGTAAAACACAATACATCACTTCCCTGGTCTGGTATAGATGTGGTATGATTACCACCTGTCCTATTTTGTGTGCAGGGGAAAAAAAAAAAAAAAAAAGGCATAAAAATGTAGTAAATTTGGAAGACAACGCTGCATTATTCAGTGCAAAACTCCTATAGGGGAGGGTAAGTTTCAGGTGGTGACCATGGGATACAAAATGTTCTAAGAGCAGATAAATAAGGAAGCCTGAGAGACCGTAAAAAAGTAAAGTAGATCCCTGGAAATAAGGGAGGATGGGAAACCCTAATAAGGGAAGACCACTTTCCCTAAATCAGCTGTATTGTCACGGATGGGAAAGCTGTGAGAGTGGCAATAGGACCCAGCTTCCAATCAGGGAAAATGTTCCAACTGACCAAACCATTTGACTCCTCCAGCTGAGGCTCCACCCACAAGTCTCATCCTCCCTGTCTCAGAAGGCCTCCAGACTGCTTAAATATAAAACTATTGTAAGTCAAATTTTAGTGAGTGACCCATACAAATTATAACAGTGAATATAGTAAATAAAACATTAGGGGATCATGGGAATAGGAGGGAATCCTACCATAGAACTACTGCTCCAAATTTGCTGCTTTCGCTAAATTCTGCTGCACTAGGCACAGGCCTAAGTCAAAATATGCCCCTGAGTGAAAGCATCCAGCAACCCTCCCATGGACAGACCTCATCCAGTTCAAGCTGAACCTGGAAGTCCCAGAGAGAGGTGAGTGACAAACTGCCTCCCATAGTAGTGAAGCTGTCTGCAATACAGAGTCCTACAGGGGGATACCAGAGTACAAATTTAAAAGCAGAGCTCCAAACAATCTTGGAATCTGTGAGACTGTTATAGGTTGCCAGTTCTGGCCCATTTCCTGCCCACAGATTCTCAGCATGGGGACTACTGCTGCTTCACCCAGCACATGCCCGTACCAGCCCAGCCAAAATGCCCCATCTCTGCTCATTGTCACGCTTCTCCATCTCAGTGGCGACTCGGAGTTCCCTTCCCATGGTCGATGCCATGTTTGTGGCGATGATGTCATCGCCAACCGTCTCCTTCCTCTGATGCCACTCACTGCTGGCGTGAATCTACACCTATGTAAGTCTCCCCTTACTTCCTATACCTTGCCCAAGTATAGGTGTTACTGTGTCTGCTTCTGGGTGCTTATTGCTATTGAATTTCTGGATTGCTCTATTGTTATTGAACTCTGCCTGTCTGACCACTATGCCTGTTTAATCCCTGGATTGCCTAATTGTTACTGAACTCTGCCTGTCTGACCACTCTGCCTGTTTAACCCCTGAATTGCTGGATTGCCTATTTTTACTGAACATACAAAGAGAGAAGCGCTCTACCAGGAACAAACAACTCATCAGCTAGTTCTATGGCGATTTACCACCCAGGAGCAGCCTCTTTTAGACCAGAGTGTTTTTCACAGAGGAAAACTTTCCTGAAGTATATCAGTCTGATCCTGCCAAGTAAGACCAGTTCCAGGCCCGAAATACCAGGCAATTCTCTATTTGTCTAAAGACAAAAAAATTACTTCTGTAGCGTCACATTTCATGAAACACCACCAATCCAAGACCTCAGAATTGCAATGTTATGGTATACACAAAATATCATTGGGACTGAGAGGGGGTGACCTGGAGAATTCACTCCTCAAAATGGAAACCAAATGGATCTATCTGATGGATTGTGTATATCCTAAAGGAATGAACGAATTAAATAATTATTCCATGTTTATCTAAATTTATCTTCAATACAGTAGCTTAGTGGCTACATGTATTGAATACAACACAGTTATCAGACCGCTGCTTCAGTAGATAAACAATTACATCATATAATGATATATTGTTGTTATTATAATCAGTTTTTTCACAACTTTATAGATAAAATAAAAAATTATTTTTTCCCCCTTTTTTCACCTTTATTTATGAATCACATTTTAGTTCAGCACCACCGTAACAAACACTTATAAGGTAATGTTCACCATTTAAAATAAACCCCAATTGTTTAAAAGAAAAATCCCCTCTTCACTTATATAGGAAATACACCTTCACAATATATTTTGAACTGATAGAAAATGCAACAGGGAAAAAAAGTGAATTGCGCTATATGAACTGACTCAGTATCCTCAGAGACTATAAATATATATATATATATATATATATATATATATATATATATATATATATATATATATATATATATATATATATATATATATATCTCTTGTCAATAATAAGTGGATAATAAATGAATAATAAATATAAAAAAATATATAGATATAAATATAGATATTAAAAATTTCTAAAATCGCCTAAAAGCAAAAATGCATAAAAATTGATCAAATATAAAATCTAAAATCCACAATAGGACCCTTAGTGTAAATATATATAGCAAAAAATATATATAAAAAACAGTACCTTGATTTAACGACTTAATATATATGAATTAATTGTGAAAAAACAAGCATAAAAATATATAAAATTGCTTGACCTTAAATTAAACTGTAAGACATATATATGTCAGAAAACCACCTGTATTGCACACTGTTTATATTCAACCGTACCTCTAATAGTTTCTCATGAACATTCTCATTACTGTCTTTTACTAAAAGTGAAACATCCAGTACAAGGTGATATGTCCCTTTAAGATGAATGAACACTTGAGTCCCGTTCTGTGCAGCTCCAATCAGACAGGGTAAATCCAAACCTCAGTCGTAGGGATAGTAGTACATGCAAAAAGAAGAGAGAGAGAGCGCACAAAGGATTCAAGTGTAGATTTTTATTAACAACATTAGCACACATAAATTGATGCACTTACTAGAAGTAAGATTAAAAAAGGCAATCAGAGTTCAACTCTCTTTCCTCCACTTGTATAGCCGCTCCACACTGCTGCCTAGGAAAGTCAGTGTCCCCGGATGTTGATGCACGATACCGGCTTCTGTAGCAGGGCTTTCCGGATGCCTCTGCTAACTGCCTGTCTGCCAATGGGAGGGAGCAGATCAAATTGGAGTCTGAGCGTCGGACCTGTTTGCCGGTTCCTAACGCGTTTCCCCCAGTCAGCGGCTGGGCTTTTTCAAAGGATAAAATCAGATATATTGTTACTCTTGCCGCCCTCAACTTTTAAAGGGCAAGCGTCCAATTGGATTCGTGGGTGTGTCTGTCCGGCCAATCATAACGTCCATATAGTCCTCTGTGTTGTTACACACCAATGGCCAACCAAATGATAGAGGGAGTGTTTCTTAGAACCAATGCCATACTCCCTACGTGTATTTGTTTGTTTAGCCACATAACAAAAATGAAACAGAAACGCTACCATTTCTCAGCAGTATATGTTATAAGAAAACAATCGAAGTATATCTTATCTAAAAACAATATGTAACTAACATGTAACGCAGAACTATAACAAATTATATACATTTTTCATCAGAAATATAACATATTAGCGATCTAGTATATTGTTACAGAGTTTATTAAATAGTGATTCTGAGTTATATTTCTTGTTGACTATCAGATCATAAATTCTATATCTAATTAAAGAATACATCTTTTATTTTCAAATGCCCATAGTTGCTTTACAAGATGTGTATATATATATATATATATATATATATATATATATATATATATATATATATATCTCTATGAGCAAAAATGTTATTAATATTATTAACATTTACAGTTTATATTACATTATGCGTTGGCAGTCTATTTTATGCTCCTGCTCCTAATAGTTTTTTAAAAAAAAAAAAAAAATTATAAAAGTTTTTTATATAGATATATGAAAGCATAATGTCCCTTGTTTAAAATATATTGCAACAACCTAATGTGTATTAAGATTACACATTTCTATAGATTTGATGAGTTTAGATCGTGATGGAATTATTTAAATCACGATGAAGTTATTTAAAAGCACATATTGAACTAATGTTGTTACATGTACACACATGATCTATCACACAATGAATTGCATACCTATATTAAAATTTAATCTAATATTGATTTGAAAAATTTTGATCTAATTTTCTACGAAAAAAGCATGCTATTAAAATATAATTAAAAAACTGAAAAATTAATTGACTATAAAATCAATAATATTAATAATATAAAAATCTTTACTATAAAAATTTTTATACAAATGCTGCTACATCTATGTCTATATTAAGACCATATGGTTGTAATGTGTTTAGTTTATAAATCCACTTAGTCTCCAACTTTCTCAGTTCTAAAAGACGATTAGGTTTAGTTATAGGGACTCTATCTATAACTTGAACTTTGAGAGAACTAGGGTTATGTCTATGGCATTCCAAAAAATGTTTAGGGACACTGTGATTTGTCATCTTTTTTTCTATATTATATATGTGTTCATTAACTCGCCGTCTTATTTGACGTTTCGTACGGCCCACATAAAGTAGGCCACACCCACATTGTAATAAGTATACAACATATATAGATTCACAGTTGCTTCTAAATGAAATGTTAAAAGTTTCAGTTAATGAACTATTAGAATATGTAGGGGCTCTATTAACATGTTTACACATATTGCAACGGGGTTTTCCACATCTCATAGTTCCCTTCCATTCACTCAACCAGGTAGTACCTATTTTTTCGGTCCCAGTTTCACTAGCCTTATTCTTAATAATAGGTTTTATTTTGCTTGGAGCAAGAATATTCTTAAGGCTTTTGCCTTTCCTATAATTAATAGTTGGTTTGTCCCCCAATGATGGCCCTAAAACAGGATCTAATTGAAGCAGTGGCCAGTGTTTTTTAATTATTTTTTCTAAACTTTTTGAACCTTCATTAAAAGTTGTTATAAATCTCGGTGGATCTAATTTCGCTGGTTCTATTAATTTATTGTGTATATGAGACCCTATTGCATTTGGTTTATCTAATTTAATATTTATATTTCTCTCTTTTGCAATAGCCCTATTTTTTGCAGCTTGTATTAGTTTTGGTTCATAGCCTTTTTCTAAAAAAATTTCTTCTAATATTTTCGCTTCTATTTCAAAATCATTTTCATGTGTACAATTTCTTTTTATTCTTAAAAATTGACTATATGGAACATTGTCCAACCATTATTTTTTATGTGCGCTTTTGGCTTGTATATAACTATTTCGATCTGTGCTTTTTCTATAGTTTTTTACTGCTATTTTTCCTGTGTTATCTGTAAACAATACCAAATCTAAAAATTCTATTTTATCTTTCGAACATGAATTTGTAAAAGTTAAATTAAAATCATTACTATTAATATGTTTCATAAAATTATCTATTTCTGTCACATCCCCTTTCCACAGGATAATGACATCATCTATGTATCTACCATATGATACTAGATTACTTAAAAATGGATTATTATGCCAAATGTATTTATTCTCAAACGCATTTACATAGAGATTTGCATAGGATGGGGCAAATGTTGTCCCCATCGTTGTGCCTTGGGTCTGTAGATAATATTTATCTTCAAACATAAAATAGTTGTGATGTAAAATAAAATTAATACTATCAATTAAAAAAGATATATGTTTCATTGGAATTGACCATTTTAAAAGTTCTTCTTTTATCTCGTTTGTGCCATTAATATGAGGTATACACGTATATAAGGAAGCAACGTCGCAAGTTAGCCAGTACATATCCTCTTCCCATTGTTTACCCTCAAACCTTCTAATCACCTCCGTTGTGTCTTTGATATATGCTTTCATATTTTTTACTATTGGTTGAAGGTAAAAATCTACATATTTGGATAGATTATCACTAATTGATCCTATCCCGGACACAATTGGCCTACCTGGTGGATTTTTACTGTCCTTATGTATTTTGGGAAGGTGGTATATAATTGCTATGTTTGGCTGAGTATTGAATATAAATTTGAACTCATTTTCATTGATATTACCCTCTATTTTTGCTTTATTTAAAATTTTATAAAGCTCTTTATTATATATTTCAGTGGGATCTTTGTCTAAGATTTGGTAGGTATCCTTGTCCCTTAGCAATTTAAAAGCTTCTTGCATATATTGTTCCCTTTTTTGAATTACAATACCCCCGCCCTTATCGGCGGGGCGTATTATTATCTCATTATTAGACATAAGTTTTTTTAAGAGATTTCCTTTCCATAATGGTCAAGTTATCATTATGTTTGTTTAAAAATTGATTAGCATTTTCATTTTTAAATAGCTCTTCTATTTTATTTAAAACTAATTTAGAGAAGGATTTCAAATGATCTCCCTGTGCACCTACTGGATTAAAAGTTGATTTACCTTTAAAGTGCGAGTGCTGAATTTCTGGTTCTGTTTCATGTAGAGATATATCTAATGTGTCAATAAGATCATTGATATGATTTTCTGTACATTCAACTGATGAATCTTTTGAATTATGTGCTCCCGACGGTTCGCTAAGTTTTACATTTTCAATTTCCAGATCTTTCAATATATTTAAGATACCTAAATCTGTAGCTTCCATATATGTGTTATTAGCAACATTTTTGTTGATGGGATTCTTAAGATAATACCTCTTCAGGGTTAACTTTCTCACATATTTGTGGATATCTACATACATCTCAAACTTATTTGGCCCTGCTTTAGGGGCAAACTTTAAACCTTTTTGTAGAAGACTGATGTCATTAGAATCTAAATTGACCTCAGCCAGATTAAAAATATCACTTTTGGTTTTATTTATTCTAGTCTTGAGCGTCCTGTTAGCCTGTATCTTTTTTCCTCCTCTATTTCCTCTTCTTCTCTTTCTAATGATCTTTTTCTTTGTCTTATTCGTTCTATTGGTCTTTCTTGAGGTGCATGGTTGTGTCCCTGGCCTAAAAAAATTTGATTATCAGTTGCTTCTTTGGGTCTCGCTCCTTTACCTTCCCAAATGGGTTCATCCTGTCTTTGAGAATGATTGATTAAAGGTTCATACCTATTATTTATATCTATTTGTGCACGTGGACTAGCATAATTGTTTGTTGTGTAACTTGGTCTACGTCTCCATTGTGGGTAGTTATCCGAATAATTTGATTTATTCTGTTGGCGTGAAGCGCCATTGTATGTATGATATGTATTTTGTCTAGTTTGATTGTTATTATTTGTATGTTTATTGTATTGTCCTGAATATGTATCTCTATTGCTATATTGAGCATTATAATGTCTTTCTGAATATATCCTAGTTTGTTGGATATGTGTTTTTCTAGGTTCTTCATAAAAAATTAGATCAAAATTTTTCAAATCAATATTAGATTAAATTTTAATATAGGTATGCAATTCATTGTGTGATAGATCATGTGTGTACATGTAACAACATTAGTTCAATATGTGCTTTTAAATAACTTCATCGTGATTTAAATAATTCCATCACGATCTAAACTCATCAAATCTATAGAAATGTGTAATCTTAATACACATTAGGTTGTTGCAATATATTTTAAACAAGGGACATTATGCTTTCATATATCTATATAAAAAACTTTTATAATTTTTTTTTAAAAAAAAAACATATTAGGAGCAGGAGCATAAAATAGACTGCCAACGCATAATGTGATATAAACTGTAAATGTTAATAATATTAATAACATTTTTGCTCATAGAGATATATATATATATATATATATATATATATATATATATATATATATATATATATATATATATACATACATATATACATACATACATACATACACACACACACATCTTGTAAAGCAACTATGGGCATTTGAAAATAAAAGATGTATTCTTTAATTAGATATAGAATTTATGATCTGATAGTCAACAAGAAATATAACTCAGAATCACTATTTAATAAACTCTGTAACAATATACTAGATCGCTAATATGTTATATTTCTGATGAAAAATGTATATAATTTGTTATAGTTCTGCGTTACATGTTAGTTACATATTGTTTTTAGATAAGATATACTTCGATTGTTTTCTTATAACATATACTGCTGAGAAATGGTAGCGTTTGTTTCATTTTTGTTATGTGGCTAAACAAACAAATACACGTAGGGAGTATGGCATTGGTTCTAAAAAACACTCCCTCTATCATTTGGTTGGCCATTGGTGTGCAACAACACAGAGGACTATATGGACGTTATGATTGGCCGGACAGACACACCCACGAATCCAATTGGACGCTTGCCCTTTAAAAGTTGAGGGCGGCAAAAGTAACAATATATCTGATTTTATCCTTTGAAAAAGCCCAGCCGCTGACTGGGGGAAACGCATTAGGAACCGGCAAACAGGTCCGACACTCAGACTCCAATTTGATCCGCTCCCTCCCATTGGCAGACAGGCAGTTAGCAGAGGCATCCGGAAAGCCCTGCTACAGAAGCCGATATCGTGCATCAACATCCGGGGACACTGACTTTCCTAGGCAGCAGTGTGGAGCGGCTATACAAGTGGAGGAAAGAGAGTTGAACTCTGATTGCCTTTTTTAATCTTACTTCTAGTAAGTGCATCAATTTATGTGTGCTAATGTTGTTAATAAAAATCTACACTTGAATCCTTTGTGCGCTCTCTCTTCTTTTTGCATGTACTACTATCCCTACGACTGAGGTTTGGATTTACCCTGTCTGATTGGAGCTGCACAGAACGGGACTCAAGTGTTCATTCATCTTAAAGGGACATATCACCTTGTACTGGATGTTTCACTTTTAGTAAAAGACAGTAATGAGAATGTTCATGAGAAACTATTAGAGGTACGGTTGAATATAAACAGTGTGCAATACAGGTGGTTTTCTGACATATATATGTCTTACAGTTTAATTTAAGGTCAAGCAATTTTATATATTTTTATGCTTGTTTTCTCACAATTAATTCATATATATTAAGTCGTTAAATCAAGGTACTGTTTTTTATATATATTT